>NC_135377.1:59267144-59464644 GCF_049243985.1 Paroedura picta | reverse complement strand
TGGGTTGCAAAATAATGATCTGAATGTAAAAACAAAACAACTTTATTCGTGCCTAGCCCTGACATCCAAGTACTGTCTGTAGACAGCAACACTATATTTATACACTAACAAATTATTAGTACATATGAAATGAAACTGAATTTAATGCTTTGATATGTAACAGAAACTGAAGTCACAAAAGCTGTGGCAAATCTTGTACTGTTCTCTGATCCTTAAGAGGTTTGTCTTACAAAACCATGCTTCCTATAAGAGTAATTTCTTCAACATTCAAAAATTACAAAGCTTAATGAAATAAGAGGGAATCAGTATGATCTACAGGTGTGGAATACTTTGCTTCAGAATCTCTCCCCCCCCTTCACCCTTAGTAAAACCATTCAAATGCATCTTTGTTTACTTTTCAGATTTAGATTTTTACAAAATATTAGTGTGAACTAAACATTATATGCAGACTGAATGCCAATATTTATGTAGTAATGGGAAATGTAGGGGGGCAGAGTAGTGATCAGTGTACTTACTCTTCAGTCTCCTGAGCCAATTTGTAAGTTTACTTGACATTTTGGCCCAATGATCACTCCTACAACCAACTTAAATCAGCATTTACTCCAGAAGTTAGTTACTTCAGAACAAGCAGTTATAATCCAACTCTTCTTCAAACCACTCCCAGAGAACTATGTATTACATTTGTGTATGTCAAATCTTTCCAATACTTTTCAATATCTCAGATGAAGTTATCAGGCAGTGGAGGTTCAATCCCTGGTGCCCCTGATGAGTGGTGGATTTGTGATCTGTTCAGAGCCCATAGTTTGATACATGCTTTCTGAATTGGTAAATTATAGTTAAAGGCCAATGGAACTAGAGATTTGTATACTGAGCATGCAGAAAATAAAAATAAACAAGCATCGCTAAACCATGGTTGCCCGGTATGCTTACATGCTCAAAACATAGTTGAATTGCAAAAAATGATTAGCACACACTATGATTTAACATGGCTGAGACCTCCAAATTACTCATAAAAGGGAATATTGTAATTTTCATGAGGTTATTGAGATAAAAAGTGATATGGGGTACTGGATCAGGACAAGAAAAACTCACACTCAAAGACCTGCTCAGGCATGAAGCTTAGTGAAAGGCTCTGGGCAAAAAGCTTTTTCATAGCTTAACTCATAAGGTGGGTGTGAGAATGAAATGAGATAATGGTAATCTTGGTGGAAAAAGGACAGGATACAAATGTGATAAGCCAATATCCTTTGTAGGTCTGCAAAATAAGGGAGACCATACATTTTAACATGATTTCCCCCCCCCCCATTTTTTCATGTTATTCCATAAAACAACAGTGATGTCTAACACTGTCACAGTGTATATATATATGAAATAAATGGAAAACCAGACTAGACTTCATGCCATTGTACTCTTTCTGACAGGTGAGTTTGTATTTACCACAGTGTTTGCCCAATCCCACTTTCCATTTTCCAAAGTTCTATGTTTCAGTAAAGAATTACTTATGCTTCTTCAAAACAGAGGGGCAATAATTTAAAACTGAGATAACAAAAAACAAAACACAGCATTAGAATAACTATAAAAACCCTAATTTCTTATACCAGGGATATTTTTTAATGTTTTAGTTGAAGCCATAACATTAATATTAAAATTTATTTCTGGTGAGTCATAATGTTTCATTAACAATATTTGCTTATTGCACAGACTATAATTCTAACCATGCTTAAATGAAAAAAAGTTCCACAGAAAGTTAATAGAACTTACATTCATTAATGCTTTTTAAGATCATAATGGAACGTTTACTCTAATGGTTTTAAGGAATTCTACTGTCATTTGCTGGTATATATCTTTAATCCTACTACTGAGAGGTGTGTAAAAATATTGTTTTATCCACAAATAATCACTTATTAAAGGAAAAGCAAGAGATAATTGAATTTATAGCATTAAAAATGCAGGAATGAAATACCTAAATCATCTTGTGACTAATTTTCTGGACTTTTCATTTTGACTATTTTTTTTAAATCCCTGTAAAATCAGAGATTTCAGAAGGAATTTCCTCACTGACTCCATACCTAGCTCTGATCAGCTTCTCAGCACTGTACTTTTAAACACAAAAACTTGTGTACTTGAGCTGACAAATATATTTTTATGATTCCACTACTGTATAGCCTTTTTATATAGTAAAAAGTAAAAACATTAAATTATGCAATATAGTCTATTATTATGTGTTTAGCTGCATTATCAAGAGACAAATTCACAGTTTAAGAATTATCTCTCTTTTAGATATTTAATCATATTGTACAGACGAAATAAAGGCTCAGTTTTGCTTGTGAATAGGTGACTTTGAAATTGGGTCATTTTAAAGCTCAGCCGCGTGACTTGTATAAAAATTATCTGAAACAGCTAATAATGAAAAAATTAAAGATGTCGCCTATATAGGAGTCAGCACAAAAAAGCTATAAACCAAAATATAACTAAGAGCAGTTAAAATTTTGGATTCTTTGCTTTTTTCCAGGTTTGGATCATTTCCCCATTACTAGTAAAATCCCACCGCAATTAATAGGATACTTCAAAGATCATCTTAAAACTGAAAAACAACCTGATAATAACTGTACCATATGTAGCCAAATTTTAAATGTGTGTTATTCCTTAGATCACAAGGGTTACTCAGGAACAGCTGTTGGGTATATTATCTTGGTTTGTATTCGTGGGCCGTTCAATGAGTTGATATCGGGAGAATTTCTCTTTTCTCATGCTATGTACAGCCCAATCCATAGCTCTAGTTAAGTTGAAATATTTGGATTAAAGCCAGTAAGATGCCTAGGTAAGGTTCTGGGTCGCAAACTCAAAACATTCCAGTTCCTTCAAACTAACAGTATCACTGTTAGTATCCAGGGAATTACGTTTGAGGGAACTTTTCAAACATTTACATGCTCCTTTATGAATCACGAAGACAGAAATTAGAGTTACAGTGCAACTCTAAACAGAGATCTACCTTTCTAAATCCATTGAAATCAAAGGGTTTAGAAGGGTGTAACGTTTAGGACTGCACTGTTACAGACAAAATATGGTGTATCTGTCAAATAACACTGTATTACTAGTTCATAGCATAGTCAGATGTTCTTTTGTACCCAAAGATATTATGTTCCAACATTAGTTTTATTAGGATGACATATTTATTCACATTCAGAGAATGTGAACAAGTTTATGCTATAGCCAGAGAGGCCTAACAGTAGCACAAGAGACACTCTATTCTATTTACTCCTAAGCTATTTTCCGTTGTTCTTAACAAAAATAATATTTCTAGGATATGCAAGATGTCACCACAGATGTTCCCACAATGGAACAAATGCACTCTCTAAATAAAGAGACATGCCCTCTTTTCCCCTGATGGCTACACAGCATTCACCCACGTAGGTCAGAACAATCCCACTTTTAGTGTCCATTCCCCTCTCTTTCTTCCCATCACACAAGATTTTTTTTCATATGCTAGCACAGAATTGTTGACTGATTTAGATTTGAGTATTTTATAACACAAATTGTTCAGACAAAACTGGTTTTCTTCCAGGAATCCCCCCCTGCATCTATGTTCTTCTTATAACATTTCTAATTTTCTAAACACAGGAACCTATTATTTATTATCATTATTATTATTATTATTATTATCATTATATTTCTTATAAAGATTATTCAAGTGCTTTTCTCCAGTGAAATCCTGGTTTACTGTTAATTTTCTTCCAATATTTTTTAGTACCCATTTCAATCTGGGTATAATTTAACAGCAGGACAAACAAAATCTTTCAGTCCTTAGAAAAAAGGTAAATTATGATAAAATAATTGTTTGCTAAGAATATAATAATCCTTGTTTGTTACTGGATTAACATAAGCAAAGTACCAAAATGTACACCTTATCTATTGAAAGTATTAAACTAAATTTCTGGAAACCAACAGCATTTGTTAAGCATATATTGGGTGGAAAATCATATTTGATTTAGAAATCTACTAACAAGTCCCCAAGGGAAAAAAACCTACTAGCTAATTTGCAAAACAGGGACAGTACACAGAAGATGTATTTTTAAAAGTTCACTTGTACAATTAGAATAGTTTTCTAGAACCATGCAAACATCATGCATTTTAAAATATGGGCAACGGACAATTTATCATCCAGTTAAGCTTCCTGAACATTGATAGCTCCTCAAATAAAGATTGACAGGTATTATGTGTTCAGTTAACCAGAATGGGAATATACTCTTCACTGTATTTAAAAACATTATTTTATTTAATAAAAAACTATATTATGGTAATGAAAATTCTTATATTTGCCTTAAATGAGATTTTAACCATAAGAGAATATCTTAATAATGCAAGTATACTTTAGATTATTTTTTTCATTTAGCCATCTCTTAAAACATCTCATATTTTTGATCAAATTCAAGACATTTTTTCTCTCAAATTAATTCTTTCAAACTCTTTTTATGATAGCTTTGAATCCCATAAAGAAAGATGAATTATCACATACTGGGCCCAAGCTGTGAAACAGGAGGAGACAAATAGAGACCCCTACTGTGTTTAACAACGTAGAAGAAATTCCAGACTCAATAGAAAAATTTCTATCCTTTTCTCCAAAGGCCACATAAACTGATAATATGAATGTGAACAGTGGAGGGCACTCTTGCTATGCAAAACTTGCATTGGTCTGGTATACTTATTTTGCTCTATCCAGTGGCCTAAATTTCAGAATTTAGCTCAGCAGCCACCTGTGGCACCCTAACTGCCTTCTATTTAAAACATACATGGCATCTAACTATCCACTAGGGCCTTTGTGTACACAAGTGCTGAACAGATCAAGCATTCTCCATTTTGTTTTGACTACCTGTAAATGCATATTTCCATGTTACATGTTAAAAAACAAGTGTGTGTGTGTGTGTGTGTATACACACACACAATTATATATATTGTAACAGATGGTAAACAACTATGCTTTGATAATTTTTTTCAGTTTCATGTATCAAGTTACAAAAAGTTCGTAATGCTTTATAAATAGGATGGTGATTCCAATATCCAAACTGTAATGGCAGCAATCTTTTACTAGGAGCCAGTGCAACTTTTATCACTCCCAGGTATCATGCCAATATATGAATTACACTGCAACAATAGACTAAATAATTAAATAGCATTTTAATACAAGCCTCCAGTTTTAGATATATGGACTTCCTGGCCAGTCGCAAAACCAAATACTGACCTAAACTTGTGGATGAGAAGGAGAAACTTAGTACAGGTTTAATCCTGTAGAATTTTCTGTATAAAGCCTGTCAGTCCCTTTTCTCTAATAGCAATGAAACTGTTTGCATAAGCACACATTCTAACATCAGGAATGAACAACTTTTAAGTGCAGTGACATTTCATTACCTTGCCTCTCCTTAAACAATAATTCTGCATGATAACCAAGTTTATCACTAACAAATGAGACATCAACAGCCCTTGTGCTTACAAAATAGTGATATACAAACAGTGGTATATGTAAATAACAAGACAGGTTTGTAGAACCCTTATCCTATGCATATTTACTCAGAAGTAAATCCCACTGAATGCAAATTAGGCTCCCCCCCCAACACATATGTATATACATAGAAAATAAACACTTTTAGAAGAATTGCCAATAATGCCATTTGATAAACCAAACTGAATTTGCAACAGCACAGGCAAAATTAATTAATCAATTCGAGTCTGCATAAAAGAAAGCCTCTTCTCCTTTTGGCCCCACAAGTACTGAAAGAACTTGTAACGAGCCAGGAAGGCATTTGATAAATGCACTGAATGTAGCAGAACTCACAAGAATCTCCAGTTAACACTTAAATTTGGTGTTAACAGAACAGTGGTAAGCCGTGCTGCCAAGGTCAACTGCACAGATGTACTAATTGTATTATGAGCTTGACATCTAGTGGCCACCCCTGGCAGGGCAAAGCAGGCAAAGGTTAAATCAGCAAGCCTTGTCAAAGCACTTCTAACTACCCACCCTCAGGGAGAGTCCTTTGGAAGCTTGTTGGGGAAGCAACAAGCAATCCCACCGCTGCACTGGCACCAAACAGTCTTGGCCAGTGAAGCCCAGGCTACAGAAAAGGGGTGGTCTTGACCACTAAACATAATGTGCGAAATGCGTGATTCTGGATAGGCAAAAGAAGGGCAATATTGCTTCAAAGCGTATGCAGAAATGTTATTATTGCCTTTGCTAGAGGAAGCTTTTAGCCCACAGCCTAAAAGCTTTTAGCCTAAGTGAACAGTCAAAACTTTTCAGGAGGTACTGTAGCTACATGCAAGAAACATGCAAAAATGAAATCATTCACACAGTGATTTTTGTTGTTCCGTGCTTTCCAAAATGTTTTACGATAGCAATTATTATTTCACTTTTTACGTACCATGATTTCACAATCCTACAGAATGCTAAGGGCCATGGATGCACAGGAGACTACTCTCAAACAAGTTTATAGACTGCAGTCTGGATTGTTGCCACTTCTAATGTTTGATTTTCTTTTTCTAGAACAAACAACGGTAGCTCTAAAGATGGCCCTTCTCTTGAATATACATGTTGTGAGTTCAGCATAATATGCCTACAAAAATGTAAGCAAAATACATATTTTGTCACTGTAAATTGCCTAATAATTTTATTTATCTATTTATTGTTGAAGAAATGCTACTAAATACCTAAGAATTTCTTTCTTACAATAAGCTTAACAGCTTGCTTATAAAATAGTCATTTCAGTATTTTCAGTTTCTGCTTTATTTTTCTACAAAATGTGCCAAAAGCTATTTGATCCAATGTCACAGAAGATCAGTTTTATTATTAGCAAAACTGAGTGGATCGTGTCCCTACTGATGTATGTTCTATAGATACGCTGGTGCTGGCTTGCAGACAGCTTATAATAAAATACAATCAAAGTTTCTATTTTTCTCAATGCTTGAACTGTATAAATGAAGGTAGTAGTTTGGTTTCTATTGTTTATTTCCTCATGTTTATATATCAAAATTATGAGTAGAAGTTTTAAGAATATATAAAAATGCTACAATGTCTTACTAAGTAAAATGATCAGCATTCATGTTTAAGAATATCTAGCTTTATGCACTGCATAAATAAAGAGAATTGTAATGGTTTCTCAAAGAAACTGGGTAAATGTCCTTATTCATGGCATATGTTTCACTGCCTGCATGAGGAAGAATCCCTGGGATTAACAGCACAAAAGAATCTGCACCTCTTTAGCCTTCTTTACCATTTGCATACTAAAAATAATCAACTTTTTAAATGAATTCCTTCCATTAAACTATTTTGGGGGGTCTTTGAATAGGATTAAAAGGTGATGTAGTTTATTAGAAATCTGAAAGTTATACACACACAAAAGTTAATTCTAACAACTGATCAGCAAATCTTTTAAAAGGTTTGTTTTTTAAATTAAATTTTTAAATTAAAAAACACTATTAACTAGTATTTAAAACAAGAATGCCAGCGTCATGATTTCATGTTTCACTGAACGTTTGCTGAAAGCTTTCATGTTCTATATGTGTTACAACTGAGTAAAAAGTAACAACTGTACTTAATTAACTGCATTATTAGTAAAAATAATTAATTGTAGAAGAAACCCCATGGTGAACCTTTTTCTTTTTAAAAAAATCTATAAAATAACCTTTAATACTAGAACAAATTGGAAATAAAAACAAAACAATCTCCCAACCTAATATAAGAGGGTCATAAGTTATACATTTACTATACATGTTAATGTTAAAGAAATATAATTTTAGTGTAAAGCAAGAAAGCTCTTTCTATATGGAACTATATCTTTCTTTTACAAAACGAACGATTTTATAAGTCACACAAGAAGCCTGCAAGAGTTTATTCCCTTTAAACTCAAGGAACACAATAATTTATGTTACTTATACTGCACAAGACACTTTCTCAAAATCCTTTCTATTAATTATTATTAAGCCCATCTTTGCTCAATTATTGTCCACTTGAAAATACTGACTTAAAAAAAAATAAAATGTGAATTCATTTGGGTCAAAAGTGTATCCAATGTTGCCATATGCTGTAACAAAACAAAACTGTTCTGTAGTGCCTGTAATCTGTTGATTTAAAGAGAATAATTTAACTGGGGATGTAGTCTCCTGATATTTGAGATTAAACACATCCAGCACAGAGAACAGCAAATTCACCATATTGGGTTTTATAACAAGTCCTCCAGTTATTATACCACTCTTTATAATGACCATTTTTGTCAATATGGCATCCTTTAAAATGTTTTGTGCATAAATACCTTTTGTTCACTTCTTGTCAGCATAAACTGCTATGCAAATTCTAATTAATCACTACATGCAAGCATTCATTTTCCAAATTACCAAAAGCATGATCTTTTCCCACAATAAACACTTTAACATAGTGTGGCTTATGAATGCTTTGTATGTGATGAAATAAAAGTTGCATTGCACTGCAGCTCAATCTGACTTCAACATTTATTTATTGCATTTCTAAAACTTCTATTGTAACACTGCCATCCAAATTGACTGGCCTTCATATAACTTTAAATACGGCCTAATGTTTATCTTCCACTCTGTCAAACTGTCAGGGTTTTTTTTGCTACTGTGTAACATAATATCAGTTAGGGGGGGGAAAGAGCATTCACTCTTAAAAGCTTTTCTTAATGAAAGTACACTTTGAATGAGACATTAAGTGTGATTCTTGTATATACATATAAAATAAACCAGCCTTTCTAGGCTGAGGAACAGCTTAAGCAATTATATTAAAATCAAAGCCTAGGAAGTTGAGAGGAAAGTGAAGATTAAAATAAATTTATAGGGTTTTGGGGGGCGGGCGGGGGAGGGAGCACAAATGCACTTTATCTGCTTTAAATTGTGAGAGGTAGTTTCTGGCCTGTTGCAAAAGGAGAATCAGGAGCTGTAGCAATGCCATGGGTACAACTGCTAACCCAAAGGAAGAGGTCTGACTTTACAAGAAATGTTTGAACTCCAACAGCTTGGGCTCTTGGTTATACTGAACCAGTTAAACTCCTTTAAAGGTAAAAACATTAGCCCTTAATAAGGTGTAAATGATTTGCATCAACTCTCATGTGGAGTACATACACCACAATTAATGTACATTACCCTGTTCATATTTCTGAAAATGAAACTGTAGTAAGGAAAATCTGCAAGCAGGACTTGTTTCTTTTTTTTTTGCTATTTGCTCGAACTACCTATGAAAACATTTTACTCTTCATAATTAAAACGTGTTGTATTTTTTTAAAAGGGACATAGCACATTTTGAACAGAGTCTTCTAAAGCTGAGAAGTATTTACATTGTTGCATTTTAAGGCTGCTGTGAAAGCCGATTTTGAGCTATTCAGGGACCACAATAATAACGCTTTAAAATTCCTCGCTGGGTTGCAATGTAGTCCTTTTGATGGAAAGACTGTCTTTCTCATTCGGCAGAAATAAATCCATTCATTTGATCATGTAGTCATTGAAGGCAATACAAAACAAACCAAGTGTGAGAAATTCTATGTGATGAAGTAAACAAAACAAAACCCCCAAAAAAGAAAAAAAGAGAAAAACCATTTCCATGACAAAAAGATTCTTTGTTCTTAATCTACCCACCATATGCAAGCATTTCTTTTTAGCATATCTCCTGTTCTAATCTCGGCTGACATGGCTACATAGATAAGACTCACTAATCAAAACAAAAACCCCTCCTAGTTTAACCATTTTCTTCAATTTATTAACTCAGCAGAAGTGCCATAATGAGGCAGTGAGTGCTCTTCTCATGAACTTTAAAAAAATATTCAGTGTAGTATAGTATAAATTCTTAAAACAAGATCCCTGCCAGTCCACTATGGCTTTAACTAACAATACTGTATTTTAAGAGAAATGCTGTTTACTGGATCACACTGTACTACTTTTAAACCAAGAACAGTATCATTATTAAACCAGGAAATACATTTTTTTACTTTTGCTGTAACCCAGTTACTCTGCCAATCTATTATCCAAGAAGCTTTTCACAATTAAATACTTGAAGTCAGCCCCCTTCTTTCCTTACTTCTGTTTTGGAGACCTTTTTGAAGCCGGTGGGAGTGGTAGTCATGAATATCTGCGAGGCTAATTGGGGTTTTTTAATTAAAAAAAACTCTGATAAAGTATATTCATGGCTGAAGTTGTAAAGTTCATTTAAAATCATCCAAAAGCATTTATTGCCAACTTTCTTTTCTCCTTTCAGTTTGAACTCCTGAAGCTCTCTTTTTTCTTGGATGAAATAACCCAAAGATTCACTAAAGTCTCTGTTTTCTCTAAAGGGAAAAATAGTCTTGCAGCCATGTGCTGATATTTTTAAATTGCATGATATGTTTGCACTTCCAAATGGAAGCTTTACTATAGAACTAGAGGTTAAAAAGCCATGGCAATTTTTACTGTCCCATGCAGCCAATACATTCTAAAATAATCCTAACATACTGATAAAAAATTGTATGGGGGTGGGGAGGCAGTTTGACATCATAGGTGACTTGTTTTATTAGCATGTTGGCAAGTTAGGATGCCACCACATGGAAGAGGCCAAATAAATTCCTCGCAGCCTAAAAATAAGTGGCTAAGAAATATAGCAATTAATAGTTGACCTCAAATCCTTCGGGGCAAAAACCCCAAGAACTTCAGGGCAACTACAAAGGATAGGAGGGCCCTAGGTGACTCAAGCTCTGCCTGAGGGCAGGCCATTTATCCGCCCCAGGCCTTGACAATAATCCCCATGCAGCTCCCTCAAGTACCCTCCCTAGCATTTTAGGGAAAGGCCTCTTCCCCCACTCTCTCCCTGTGGACCCCCCTCCCCAGCCTCACCCTCAGGCCTTTCTCCTTTGCAGAAGGAAGAGAGCCAGGAAGGCGAGGGCCCAGATACCATCTCCTTCGCAGCCCCTTGGCCTGAGTAATCTCTGCAGGGTGCTGGAGGGAGGAGCCTCGGGCCTCCGCGCAGGAAGAAGCCCCCTCTTACCCCAAAAAGGGGGGAGAAAACGCCACTTGCCCCTAAGGCTGCCTCCCCTCGCCGCACTCTCCCAGGAAGGCCGGTCCCAGGGGGCTTTGCGGGGCTCTCCTTCGGGGGTACCGCCGGCGTCGGCCTTTCGTTTCCCGGGCTGGGTTTTTGTCTCTGCTCGAAGCAGGGGGCTCATTTGTTGTCAACGGGGGACAGCGGCAGCTGCCGTCTCCGCCGCCGACAGGGCCGCTTCCGGGAAGCTGCACCCCCATGGCCGGCGCGCGTGTCCCGGAGCCCTCGGGCCGCCTCTCGCCCCCTCCTCCCAACTCCGGCTGAACTTTGCAGGAAAGAAGAGTGCGGCTTGGGGGGGGGGGGGGGAGGCGGAAAGCACGCCTATGGCTGCCACTCTGGCTCATATGGAACCAGAGGGAGACTGGGGTGGGAGGGCGACACTTGGCTTGGAGGCATTGGGGGGGGGGAGCGGCTCACACACCTCCTCCCCAAGCCCAGCTGGGTGGGGAGGAATTATCCCCCCCCCCCCAGTCCTTGTGGCTCTCCCTCCCAAGTCCAGCCATCCCCGCAGGCGATCGGATGCCGGGCAGGGGAAGGAAGCACTTGCTCCGGCTGCACGCGCGCGCGCGTGTGTGTGGAGAGAGAGAGAGAGGGCTGGCGGCGAAGGAAACTTGTGCCGAGCGGCTCAACTTTTATCTTCGCTTTTCCCAGCAAAGTTGCTTCCTTCCTCTTCCCCCCTTGTCCCCGCCACCCGGGAGGGGGATGCTTTCTCGCGGCCAATTTGCTCACCCGACATCCCGCCCCCCCCCATCAGAAGACACCCCCCCGGACCCCCCCCCCCCTGCCCGCCCTCCCCTCCGGCGTCAGGCCACTCACCCTCCCGGCTCGGTCCGTCTTACCCTGCTCGGAAAGCAGCTCGGCTTGCAGCTCCTCGTCCGATTTGAGATGCTGGGGCTTGGCTTGCTTGCGCCGAGACATGCTGCTAACTGAGGCGTCTTCTTGCGCCTGCTTTTTGCAAAGGCATCAGCGAGAGGTGGAGCGCTGGGAGGGAAGGGGGTGGGCGGGCGGGCGCGTAGGGGGGGGCGAGGGTGGAGTGGTTCGGTAGGTGCGGCGGCGGCGGCGTGAGGGGGGGGGAAACAACAACACACTTGGTGACGAGGAGAAAGTCGACTTGGTGGCTTGGGACCACCGCCCCCCCCCTTCTCACCACCACCGGCCACAATCACAATTCTGTCTGTGGCCAAACGAGGCGGCGGCGGAGGCTGAGCCGGGCGGGGGATGCGCGGGGTTCGGCCGGGTGCGCTGCAGGCTGGGGCGGCTGCGCGGCTCGCGCATGGAGCTCAGTAATTATGATTGTGAATAATGCATGACGATTAATGATGCTGGGGGCGAGCGCCGATTGGCCCGGCTCCAGCGGACCTGGGCTGCATATGCAAATGAAGGAGGGCGCTCGGCAATTAGTCGCTTCAGTCCGCCAAATGATGCGTCTGCCCGGCACCAGCAGCGCCTCCTGCGAGGGGCACCGGCTGCGGCGGCGGCAGAAGGGACCCAGGCGGCGGCAGCGGCGGCAGCGACACTCCCCCCCGCAGCCCAACGGGAGCTTCCGCGTGTGCGTGCTCTTCCCACCGCATAGGTGCCAGCTTCACCGCGGCTGGGGGAAGGGCATGGCGTTGGCGCTCTGTCTCTGGCCTCCCCTGCGGCTGCTCCTTCCTTCCTTCCTTCCTTCCTCGGGCCACGAACCCGCAATTAGATCGCTCGGTGTCTTTTTTCCAGGTTCCTCTTGACCCAGAAGTTAGTCTGCATCACACTAAAGTTTGCCGGCGGCGCCAGTCGCGTCTTCTTCGCCTTCCTCTGGGGAGGTTGCAAAGCACACCCAAACTTGGCGCTCTCTTCGGGCTTCGCCTCGCCGCCGTCCTTCCCCCCGGGGCGCTTGTCTCCGACGGCGCGGCCAACTTGGGCGACCTCGGGGCCACTTGGGGCTTCGTCCTTTGTCTTGCGCCCACGAGAGCCTCTCGCTCGGGGAGCCGCTGCTGTCGCTGCTGCTGCTGCTGCTGCCGCCGCCGCCGCCGGCGGTGACTTCCTGTAGTCCGGTGGTAGGAAGTTTTCCCCCTCTCTGCCTCTGTCTCCGATGCAGGTTGCGTGGGACTTGTGTGCGGAGGGGTGCCACCCCGCTCCTCCCCGCCACCGGCTCCTGCTGCCTGCCTGCCTGCCTGCCTGCCTGCCTTCTCCCGAGCCGCGGCGCCCTCGGTGGCTTTTGTTCCGAAAGAGAGGCGCACTCCTTGATCTCCCGCGGGCGGAAGGGGGGGCGGGAGGGAAGCGCCCGCGACGACCCCCGGCGAGCCTCGGAGGAGGGTGCGGGTGGCGGAAGGCGGCGGAGGGTCTCGCTGCGCCGAGGGTGGGAGTCCCCTCGCCGCCGCCTCTCCCACCCCCCCTCTCGGCGGCCCGGATTGGGTGGGGGGACCGAGGGGCGCTCTCTCGCTCGCCAATCGATGCCTCCCCTCGCGCTGGCCACGCGAGGAATGCGCGCCAGGCGGGGCGGCGCGGCTTTGAGCGTAGAGCGAAACTTTCAAGTTTGGGAGCCGCGGGCTCGGCGGCGCGGCTCCTCCTCTTCCTCCACCCTCTCGCCGTCCCGCGGCGACGGCTGCTGCCCGGTCGCCAACGACGCCAGAGGAGGAGCAGCGCCGGGGCCGCCGCCGAGGGCGCCTCGCGGCAGAAACCCTCGCCCCCCCCCCCCGCCCGCCCGCCCGCCCAGACGCGGCGAGAGACGGCTTCGTTTCGGCTGCGAGGGAGGGAGGGGAGGGGGGCCGTCTCTCTCTCTCCCCCCCCCCGGCCCAGCTGCGCCCGCCCCTTCGAGCCTGGCCGAGGCAGCCACTGCCCCGCTTCCTCCGGTGGGGCGTCCGCGGGGGCGGCGACAGAGGCCGGCTCTCTCTCGCTCTCTTCCGTGGGAGTCCGAAACTCAGCCCTAGGTGGCTTCCCGGGCCCGCCCCCCTCCGGGGAGCGCTGAGACATCCCGCGGAGTCGCGGGATGCGAATCGGGGGCATCTCCCTCCGCAGAGATTGGCAGGAGAGCCCCCCCCTCCCCGGTCCTCTTTCCGTATGACTGTTCGGCTCGCTTTGGCAGGTTTGTGCTCGACGTCCCGGCTGCAAGAGCCCCTGTCCCCAAGCAACTTTTGGCCAGGAACGGGGGGGGGGGAGGCGCGGGCAGGCGATGTTTCGGGGCAAGGGTTTTCTCCTGTCCTAGCCCCCCTGCCTCCCCCCCCCCTGCCGTGTGATCCTCCCCAGCCCTCGAGGGCATCTCGCCTTCGCTCTGCGGGCACACTTCGCTCTGCTTCGCCGCCTGACAGCATCCCTCCCGCCAGCCCTTCTTCCCTTTCTTTTCCCGATTGTGGCGGGGGGGGGGGGGAGAGAACAAGGGCAACGTGGCATTTGGTCCCCCTCCTTCCTCTTCCTCTTTTAAAAACGATTTTTAAGAACGCAATTTATTTTTTCTTTTTTTTTTGCAGACAACAGATTTATTTTTTAACAATCTCGAAAACCAGCGACTTTCCCCGGACGACGATCAGCCTTAGCCGCATTTGTGCGGAGACCGGATTCTCCCGCGTCTCACGCTTTTAAATGACTGGAGGGCCTTAGAGGACGCCTTGGAAATCTCCTCCCGGCCCCCGGGCCCGTCCTTCGGCTCCCTTCGCGGCCGCCCAGGGCCGCGACAGAAGGCGAGTCGGGCCATCTCGGCCGACTTCGCAGGGGGGGACGGGGACCCGGCCTCTGTCTTGCCAAGAAGGGGCGGGGGGAGGGGGAGCAGAGGGCCTGCAGGGCAGCCGGGCTGGGGCTTCCCCTCTGGAGGTTTCCCTCCAGCGGGCGTCCAGTTCCCGCGTGTGCGAAGGAAAGGGCTCCAGCGCCCAAGCTGCAAAGGCTTCCAGACCGGGCGGCCAATGCAGACTTGAGGAGAAACTCCTCTCGCGGGCGGGCCGGAATATGACTCGCGATCCTTAGCCGGTTTCCCGAGAAGGCAGGCCCCGGGGCGAGCGAGCGAGCGGACGCCGCTCTCCAAGGCGAAGGCTGGCCCAGCCAGCCGGGGGAGCTTTCGTGTGCGCTCTCCGGAAACGTGCCAAGCCGTCTCCCCAGCACCACCGCCACCCACCACGGTTTCCCCATGGCGCTCGGATCCCCGACCCGCGGCGGTGTCCAGACGGCAGCCCACCTGCGCGCGTCGCCCGCCGTTCCCTTGTCAAATTCGCACTCGTTTGGGGATGTTTCGGGGGAAATTCCAGGCGTTACAGGCAATGCTTTTAGAGGACCGAATGATGCCAGCTCCCACAATTAATAATAATAATAATAATAATAATAATAATAATAATAATAATAATAATAATAATAATAATTTCTCTTTCCCAGTAATGACTCTCTTTCCCAATCACGGACTTCCGAAAGCCGATTTCGGAAGACGGGCGAGAGAACCTCCAAGAGGAAAATGAAGAAGGGGGGGGGGAGAGAGCGAGAGAGAGCAAGTCACTTTTGAATGTTTGACGGCCAGCCGAGTAACGAAGGCAGAAATACAACATTTGGGATCTGCCCTCATTTGCATAGTCTTTGAGTTACGAGGGACACATTTTTCCCCCGACGTCTTCCCTCTCCCTCTCCCTCCCCCAAAATAAATGCATTTCCAGGGAGGAGGGGAAGGCATTCTGGCATGCTGGACGTTCTTGAGTCCTTAAAAAGAGAGAGAAAAGGGGAGGGGGGAACCATGGCACCAATCTCCCCCCTCCGCCCAACGGAGTGGAAGTGGGTCACCAGAGGAAAGGACTTTAATAGAAAGGTCACTCGTCCTCTTTCACTCGCACCTGCTGGCGCGCCGTCCCGCCCTCCCCGAGCCCCCCCCCCTCGCCCATCCGGCAGGAGGAAGAGCGGCATGTGCCAAATCGGGAGGAGTGGGGGGCTCCCCACTTTGATGGGAGGCGAAAAGCCCCAGGATGGAAAGCACGGGAACTACACGGTGTTAATCGGCTCTTGGCCTCTCTCCCTCTCCTCCCTTTTCCCCTCCCTTTTCTTATTCAACCAGAAACTTTTCTCCTGCTCCTTAGTCGTCCAGGCGGAATGTGTATGTATATAGATATTAAAAACCCAAGGAAAAGGCATAGCTGACCCCAAACCCACTTCGGATGGTAGCTTAATGGAGCATCCATACTGTGGACGGCAGCAACAAGCGTCCCGGCAGAGGAGAAATAAGACGGGCTCCTCTATTAATAAAAAACAAACCCGCAACCATCATGCACGTGTGGATGCGACTCGTCTCCCCTCTGTGGGGGTGGGGGAAAGGAGGCCCCCCAATCCGACACAACTTCTTTCGCCCCCCCACACTCTCCCCCTGCAATTAAACCTAATTTGTTAATTGCCCTTCCCCTCTGCAAACGGGGCTTTCCCCCTCTGAAAAGCAGACACGTAATCATTTCGTCTGCTTAATAATAATATTTTACCAATTAGTCCCGTATTCGGTGGCTCAGCTTCCCGGGACACGCAATTAAGCCGCTGCCTTTTCTGTCGCGGCCTGGAGACCGCCGGGTGGGGGCAGGGCGGGAGTGAGCCGATCTGCCCGATTGATTTCTCGAGGGGGGGGGAGAAGAGCCTGGGGGACTTTAGCCTCCCGCCCCTCTGTGCCCGTCGGGCTCTGAGACACAGGACAGAGGGGTCCCTCCGACGTCCCCCAGACCCTTGGCGCAGAGATCCACGCGGGGGGAAGGCGGCTTCCCTGCCTTTCCCACCCACACGGCGGCACGCCAGGCGGAGGCTTGTGGGCCTCCCCTTTCCCTCTTTGCAGCCAGGTGTGTGAACGCGTTTCCGTGGCCTTGGCGCGGCCCCAGCGCTTCTCCTCCGTCTTCTCTGCAGCCCTCTCTTTCCTCCCAACTTGGGAGAGCCGGGCGTTCCGCGGGGTTCCTTAGGAACAGCGGATCCTTCCTCCCCGCTCGCATAGCTAGATCTGGATATGACTAGGTTAATATTATTATTGGTCAGAGGAGATAATGGATAACATCACCTGTCACTCCGGAGCAATCAGGATGATAAATGTTTCCGTCAGAGGGGAAATCTGTGCTTGGTCTACCAGAGCGTAATCCAAACAGCATGTCAAATGTCAATTATAAAGATGTTTCTTTTCGGCTGCGATTTTTTTTTCGGGAGTGGGGGGAACGACGACGAAGAGCCACTCACTTCCGCAGAACCAGACCCCGGGGTGTGGGGTTTTCTTGGCCAGGGGCTGTTCCCCTTAATTCGGAACGGTTTCAGGTGGAAACCGATTCGAGCTTGCGTTGCCCATGCCTGCAAATGATTCCGGAGCCCACCCTCCGAGATCCTTGGGAGCCAGAAAGATTGAAAAGAAAACCAACGGGGACTGCCCCGAAATAGGTGGCATTCGTACGTTCCGAAATAAGCCAGAACAACTGCGCGGACAGGGAGGGAAAGACCCGAAACTGATCTTCGTGCATGCGTCTAGCATGTCATGGCTGTAAGGTAAAGGAATGCTTACACCCGCATGCAGATGGAGCATCCTTGCCGTGGAACCGAAGCCCAACGCTGTGTTGAGGGGTCGCAGTTTTGCATATTCAAAGAGAACATAACTATCACCATGTTGCTAGATACATCCGGGTCTCTGTGTGGGTAAACCAGAGAGAGAGAGAATATATACGTCCAATACCAAAGGATATGGGGCGTGCATCTATCCAGCCATAGATGCCCATAGCCTGTTCCTAGAAATGACCACTGAGACGGGTTATATATAGGTATCTAATCTACCTATGCACTGACACGCGCCTAGCTAAATTCTCTCTCTCTCTCTCTGGCACTGTTTTTCCCTTTCTGAACAGGCACTGACGTTTCTATATTGTTATATATTATGTTTCTAAGCTACACCTTATGTTGCAAGAGGTTTGGGCATACAAGGGAGCCTTCCTGCAGGAAAACTTCCTCGCAGCCGCAGATACTTTTTTCTGCCCTCTTCCTCTTCCAAAAAAGATTATTATTAGCTGGTATTAATAGATGCACAGGCCTCAAAAGACGAAATCAGCTATTGATAATTGCAAGAAGTATACGGCAGCTACTGTATCGATCGGCTTGTCCCTTATTCCCCTGGTATAGGAGAGATAAGAAGACACACTCTTTAGTGCAATATAATTTCTTTTGACCTATCTGCTTGCTACAGACTTATGATGAATAGCCGGAGTGGTTAAAGTCCTTTATCATGAAAGTTGCCCCTTGATATAATATTGATTCTTTATAACTAGCTCCAAACACAAAAATCAAACTGTCCACTTGGCCATCATCATCATCAATATCATCACAAAAGCTCCGGAATAAAGATCAGTCGAGGACGGAGAAAACGCTTTCTATAATCTGCCCTCCTAATCTTTATTTGCTGATGATGAAAAGAAAAGGGTGGGGTGGGGGGCGGGGGGCGGGGAGGACCGGGGCTGCGTGTCATCTAAACCAATAAAAAAAAATTAGCCCAAGGGAAACCGCTTTTTCTCCCCCTTTAAGCCACGGACTGTAGGGAGCAAGTCGAGAACAGCCCCCCCCCCCAATCTCCCCCCGCTATTCAGTGATGGAGGCGGCGATCCGGTGCAGGAACTCCCCACCCGGACTCGTCCATTCCATCCTGCAGGGTGCAAAAAGTTCTTTGGGAAACCCGGGCGTCAGCAGACCGTGTCAGTTTCAAAAGAGTGAACAAGCCTTTCATTTCGCCGTCCTTGAGCAAAAACCGCGATTCCTCGCCTGTCCCTATCGCTAGAGAGCCGCGCGGAGCCTCTCTTAGGTGGCAGAGAGGGAGACGGCGGTGGGGAGAAGGAGGGCCAAAGTTTGGCGTCGCTCCAGGGTCTGAAACGGCGTCTCCGGAAAGCGGGGGGACCCCAATCCACGTGTATGGGTGTGCGCGAGGAAATCGCCCTCTCAGCAGGCGCTGGGAACTGCCGGGTGTTTCTTTCCCGGCTTACAGGAGCCTCATCGCCGGCAATTAGGAGCGCAGAGCAGCAAGGGAGCCGAAAGGCCGGGATCCTCCTCCTCCCCCCCCCCCCCCGCTGCACACGGGAGCGGGGCAAAGTGTCTTGCCCTGGGTGGAGGCAGCGGATCCGGGTCAACAGGCCAGGGAGGGTCACTTGGGGGGAAACCGGAGGGCCGTGGACTGGGGGGAGGGCGCCGGCGAAAGGGGCAGGCCGCTGCCCGCCTGGCCGCTCCCTCCTGTGGCGAAGGACAGGTGGGTCCCTCTGGCCGCCCTTCCCACAAGACCGTCCCCCAAGGCAAGAGGCTCGCGGCCCCCCGGGTCCCTTCTCCGGCAGCAGGCTGGAAGGAGCTCCTGCGCCTGAGCAACAGCCGGAGCCGGGCTTATGGAAGTCCAAAGCGGCGTGCCTGGCAACGGAGGGCGGCAGCCAGAGGGAGTCCTAAGTAGGCTCCTCTGCCAAATCTCTCCCCCCTCCCCCCTCCCCTCCTTCCTTCCTTCCTTTTTCCTGCGTGCCTTCCTTCTCCACTCCCTCTACTGAATCCGTTTGAAACTGCATGGTGAAAGTGGACTTCCCAATCAGCACCAACTCTGCTCTGTCCTTTCCCCTTCCTTGCAGTCCTGTTTGTTGGGACTCTCCCTGGCTCAAGTCCTGTTCACAGCTCCTCCAGCAACATGTCTCTCCCTCCCCCCCCCTCTCCATCCCCAGCGGCTACCAGAACCTTCCCAGCCAATCTGTCAGCCAGCTTGACATCTTCTCACTTCTGCAGTTGCTCTCCACCAAGGTGGCCCAGAATGGCTGAATGCCCCAACCCACACACACCTAGACCTCTCGGAGATCAGGGAGAAGGGGAGCCAGGAAATGTGGAGTTGGGTTCCAAGGACAAACAGGGGGTGGCTGCCCCCCCCCCCGCACCCTCCCCCTTGTCTCAAGTGGATCCCTTGGTTTGTGGCTGCAGGGCTGGAGAAGCAAAGGGGTTGTCAAGGAAGGCGCACTGAGGTGGCACATGGTTCACCTGCATTTTTAACATAGTGGGGATCTGGAGGGAAAGAGCAGGGCCACAACTGCAGCTGCGAGAGGCAGTCACCCCTCAGCCAGCGTCATCCCTTTGAGAAGGCTAAGAGGCAGGCCTAAGAGGGAAGCGAATCTGGTGCAGTGATTAGAAGGTGTACCAGGTGTATCTCTAGGGGCCTCTTCTCTTTCCCTATAAAATATATAACATACTACCAGGATTGCCAGTTTACCTTTCTTCAAATAATGTCACCGAGGTGTGGCTTTCTCCAATAGCTCCTCTAAGAAGACAGATGAGGCTTAAGGAAGTCCTGTTGAGTTTAATGGGACTTCCTAGTAAGATTGCGTCAAGATTTCACTCACAGTGTAAGGGTCTCATGTGGATATTGTAACCCGGCTTTCTCTGTTTCTAGAGAGTTTCTTGCCATTGTTCCCTCTCACCCCTCCTCATCCATTACCACAGAATAGCATTACAATGCTATTCTGAACAGAACAAAATTTTGACTCCAGTGGAGACCAGCAAAACCTTTCAGCATCAGCATTGTGAGTCAGAGTTCACTTCATTAGATAACCATGTTTCCAAAGTGGAGAAGAGAATCAGATACTGACGTTTCTCATCCAGTATCTGACAAAATGAGCGTTGACACAGAAGCTTATACCCTGGAAATATTTGTTGGTCTTTAAGCCACAAAACGTTATACTCTGGGAAATTTTGTCAGTCTTTACGCTGCTACTGGGCTCCAAGTTTGTTCTACTAACGTAGCTTAAAATGAAACTATCCTTCTAACCTCATGCTCAGCAGGTACCATTTTCCAGGTTGGCATTAACAGGCAACAGATGTCAGATTGCAGATGTTAGAAATAGATAGACCAGTAGTCTAAGGCAACACTGTTTCTCCATAAGCATTGCAGCAAATTGGTTAAAATGTTACTGCGCACTCTTTCCGGGGCAACTTGTGATGGCCTCTCAAATTAATTGTCTTTTGAACTACGCACAGGGGGAAGAGAATTAATGCATGTGTGCAAGCACACACAAACACTTGTGCATTCATGGCTTTGAAGTGCAGAGAGAATGGATGTGTCTAAATGGATGCTTTGTATTGTCCTTTTCTTGATCCAGATGCACATTCATTTAAACACACACACAACTTTGGAAGTGCTTTAGCTCTGTGAGTGGAGACTGAAAAGTCCTCTGGCACTTGAACTGCTGGTATGTAGACAAAGCTGATCGAGTAGCCAGGTCTGCTGTTTTTATTCAACAGTGCATATCAGTACAATGAGCTAATACAGCATGCTATTGAATTCTGCAAAATGCATTCATGCTTCCCTTGGGCAGAACTAAGGTGTAAGAGTTGATGACTAACAAAGGTAATATAGATTACAATCAATTCACCTTATCTGGTTAAAAAAAATAACATTGTGTCAGCAGCGTGAACATCCTCTCGTCAAATAACACAATATAATTTGATTAGTTAAATAAATAATCAGCTATGTCCAGACATATAGGTCACCTACTTGCAAATTAGATTACTCTGTTTACTTGCGGGAGGGACCTTGATTAGTGACTAGTCCCCCCCCTTAGAACCTTCCATTTTTGGCTGACTGTCAAAACAGACATTGCATTTTTGAGCTCCTGTAACTCTTGCACCTTGGCTGTAAGAACTCTAAACATCCTTATACAATAGCATCTTTGCATAGAACCTTGAAGGTCCAATTCGGGACAAACAAACAAAAAACGATCTCAAGAAAACATACCTTGGAATCGGGCGATGAGAGGCTATGTAGTCTTTATTGATTTATCTCCTGCTTTTTCTCCCCTACAGGCTTAACAACTTTGTCTTCACTCCCTCCATACATGTGAAATAATTCAGTTTCAATCCACTTCCACAACTGCTTGCAAGTCTGCTGTTTCACACAGTAAAGCCCAGTAGCAAAGTGGACTGACTGTTCATTCTTGAGTGTGTTTGAAAACATGGAATGTGAACTAAGTGAAGCAAAGACAGTCCCTGGCCTATGGTCACCCCAGCACGTTTCCATGGCAGAGTGGGGTTTGGAACTTGGGCCTCCCAAATCCCACCCTGATGCTCTAACCACAATGCCATACTGACTCACTGACAGGTTTCACACACCTGGATGTTTGAGGACTTGGAATGGTCACCTCAATAGAGGGTGAGTACAGCAGTACTGAACCCAAAATGCCAACATCATAAAAATCCTTTTTTTGGGGGGGTGGGGGGTGGGAAGGGAATGACCCCAGAAGTATCAGTGCTTCAACTGCTTGTTAGATCAATCTGCAGAGAACCTTCAACTTAGAGTCAGAATGAATGGAGTGAAAAGAGCTGTGGGGGTGGAGTCAAGCTTCTGCAGCAAGTAACAAAAGGTCTGCAGCAAAATGGATTAGAAAAAGCCAAAGATTAGCAAGAAATGGCATGAGAGGAACATGGAGGAATCCCAAACCCAGGAGTCTTTGAAATGCTTTACTAGTGCAATCTGAAACAGAGTAATAAATAATCTTCTAAACCCACTGGCTTCAACTGCATTAGAATTACTTCTGTTTAGGACTGCACTATTGAGGACAGGACTTCTAGAATTGCCCAATGAAAACCAGCATATCAAGAAGTTCTGCACTGATTATATGCCAATTTTTCCATAGGCAGTGAGGTTTTGAAATTGGGGAGCATTCATACGTTTGCCCCAGGAAGAACAATGTGATTTTCTCCTCATCAACGTATAACTCCATTCTTGGAAAATACATGTGAGGTCTAAACTATAGAAGATATGTGGATGGTGGAGCCAAGTGTTATCGGCAGGCAAAAAAAAGGCATTGAGGGGAATAACAGCCCTATTGGCTTGAGACTGAGTGAAATGTCAAACCAGGGTCATGATGGTGGCACTATCTTTTCTTATGACATTAACAGGGTTAGAGGGACAAGTAGCCCTGAGAACCAAGAGAAGACACTTAAATGTATGGTGAAAGATAAAGTGATATTTTTAGACCAGACAAATTAGAAGAATGATGGTACGCCGAAAAGTGCTCAGAAATAAATAGTTGACAGTTAATTGAGAAAATAATCTTGTGTGGGCTAGATGCAGTTCTAAACTCATATGATCAAAAGTAGAAAAGGAAGTTGCCCTGAGCTGGATGGTCCAGGCTAACCTGATCCTGCCCGGTCTCAGAAGCTAAGCAGGGTTGGCCCAGGCCACTTCTGAAAGTCTCTTGCCTTGAAACCCCCATGAGGAGTCAGCTGCAACTTGAAGGAGAAGAGAGAAGAGGGGGAAAAAAAGATATCAGAATACAGAGGGATAAGAAAATCTTCAGTGCAATCCTAAACAGGCCTGCTTAGAAGTAATACTCTCCTAAGTCCCAATTTATGCAGTGGGATTGATTTATGGAAAAATGCTTTTAGGATTGGAGCCTAATTGTACAGTTCTAAGCAGGTCTACTGAGCCAACTCAAAGGGCTTTAATCCCACAAAAGTGTGTGTGGGGGGGTTGGGGGGCATTGCTTCATAACTCCTATCTTTCTTCAGACAGCAGGTTGAATTTCTTAGTATATGGAATGTGAACACGAGTGTGTATTTGGATATCTCTGAGCTGAAACAGGGCCTAAAACTCATTGTTTAGTTTTCAATCAGATAGATGGAATTTCAAGCACTATTTCAGAGGAGAAATATATGACTGTGTGCCCACAGTACAAGCAAAGGACATTAATATGGGCCAAGGACAACATAGTTAGTGTTCCTCCCTAATATATGAAGGGGGGTTGTTTTTTTCTTCACACAAACACTCAGTGATAGATCAATCCAAAACTTTGGTGCTAGCAGTTCAAAACTAGTTACAAATGCTTCAGGTCATTTGCACTGCTGAAATAAATATCACTTCTGCTTTTAAGACCCTCACTAGCTGATAGAGAGTCAAAATGTATTTTTCAAACAAAATCCGAACTGTTCATAATACAACTATGCAATTGGGCGCTTTACTGAGTGTTTGTGTGTCTTGTGCCTTTGCTAATGTCATGTGACAACACTTTCATTCAAGGTAAAGCAACATGGCAGCAATAGTATTGACTTTCTGTTTTTCTGTCACTGAAATGTATAAAATGGTTGCGGGTTCCCCCCCCCCTCTCCTGGACAAAATTGATAAAATATCACCTCTGCATTGTGAGCGTTTGTTCAGTGGTGCAATCAAGCTCTCATATTGTGGGTTGGGCCAATAAAGCAAAACATGCAGCATTGCCAAGATTTAAATAAATTGATCAGGCAGTCATTCTTGTCTGCTTTCCTGTCCTTGCTCATATTATGCAATTGCAGAATAAACTTCCTTATACTAGTTGAAAGGGAATCAGGTTCCAGGATTCGCTTTAAAATTTATATAAATGTGTGTGTGTGTGTAGGCACACCCATATACCCATTGTCATGATATATGTACATATACTTTTCAAGATGTTCCCATATATTCTGTAGATCAACATGCCTACATATCAGTGTATGACAATAACATACCAGTCTCAGATAAACAGGTAGACAGCTAAGCTAGCTAGCTGGATAGGTAGGTAGGTAGGCAGGCAGAAGACAAGACAGTTAAGCACTGACTGTGGACAGGGAAGGAAGCAAAGACAGTTTATACCCGTTATTCCATGAGTCCCACACGAGCAACTCTCCTTACCAACCAATGACAGTTGTGACTGACAGATGAAGAAGAGACATTTAAGCACTGACTGTGAACTGGGAAGACAGCTAAGAGAGTGAGCAGATCAAGGAGGATCCTCATTCAAGCAAAAAAAGGGACATAGTATCTATTAAAGAATAATTATCCATGCCTGGTTAAGAAGGGAAATAGCTTCCAGAAAAGATGAGTGATCCCTGGCCTGTGAATAAAGAAGGATTTTAGGAACTTGGTTGTATGGTCCTGCCTTCTAAACTTTATGTGTCAGTGAAACTCAGAATCCTATGCTTGAATGTTTCAGCAGAAACTGAAAAGAAAGCCCCTCTCCTCAAAGTTATAAAGACATTGTGGAACAGCAGAAACACTCGTTGGCAACAAATTAGATGGTGTTTGTATGATTACAAAGTTACATCAGTTTTGTTATTTGTTCAACTAATACATCCTACACTTGATTGCACCGGACCTTTTCTCCTCCAAGTTAAGTAACACCTTTTGTTTATTTTGAACATTCTAAAGTTTCTCATGTGCCATTTCAAAATCAGAACACAAGAAAGATATTTTGTCTCTTCCCTCTGTTGTTGGGCTGGGTTAGCATCTGTCTGTCTGTCTGCCTGTCTGTCTGTTCTCTCTCTCTCTCTCTCTCTCTCTCTCTCTCTCTCTCTCTCTCTCTCTCTCTCTCTCTCTTGCACTCCTCCACATGCAGCCAGCTGGGTGACCTTGGGCTCACCACAGCACGGATAAAGCTGAGCAGTGATATCAGGGCTCTCTCAGCCTTACCTACCTTACAGGGTGTCTGTTGTGGGGAGAGGAAAGGGGAGGTGACTGTAAACCACTTTGAGAATCCTTCTGATAGAGAAAAGAGGCATATAAGAACCAACTCTTCTTCTTCTTCTTCTTCTTCTTCCCTCTCAGACTCAGGTAGGTCAGCCATAGAAAAATAAGAATAAAGTTGATAATGGGGCTGCTCAGCAAGAAAGAAGACAGATGGGGGGAAAGTGAGGAAGAGAAGAGGGTGAGATCATAATAACTGGCAATTTAAAAATGCCATGAGGCATAACCATGCCATGGTTAGGTCTGCAGCAGAGTGGGATGAAGCATGCTGCTCCAAGCTTTTCAAGTGCCAAAACAGTTGTGCCCCACTCTGCTTAGAAAGGTTTGAAGGGGGGAAGAAAAAAGGACATCTCATCCCACCACACTGCAGGCCTCGCAAGGAGTGGTCCCTCGTGGAATGTTTAAGATGTCCTTGTTAGGTTTTAAAATGGCAGCAGTATCCTTGCATCAGACCCAGGGATGTCATCACATCTGGTTTGGTCCTCGTTCCTGTCCTTTGGAGGAGTGATACTTGGAAGAGCAATCAAGGCTGACACCTAGACAGAAGAACGCAATTGTGCTATAAAGCTCACAAGTGCCAGTTGTCTACTGCCCCTTGGAGCTGTCCAGGGTCTGGAAAATCTCATGCCTAACTTCCACCTGATCAGGGGCCCTAAGGCAGTATACATAACAATGTTAAAATACTTGAACAATGACGAACAACATTTTAAATAATAAAAGAATTCAATAAAACATACATAACCAAACAATGCCAGAACCAGGAAGGAAGGGCAATAATCATTACAGGGGATATGCCAACTGAAAAGTTTTCATCTAATGGCAGAAAACACTGATAGAGGGATAGATCAAGATGGGTGGCTGTGTTAGTCTGTCTGTAGTAGTAGCAGTAGCCCCTTCAGTCCAATAGCACCTTAAGGACTAATAAAATTTGTGGCAGAGTATGTGTTTGTGTGAGTCACTGCTCGCTTTTTCAATTCTCGTTGTTAGTCTTTAAGGTGCTATTGGACTCTTGCTCTTCTGCTTATAGAGGGAGACAGATGAACTTCCCTGAGGAAGGAGTTCCAAAGTTCTGAGAATGTTCTTTTTTGGGTTTTCACATTTCTAAATTTAGATGGTGGGAGCAACTGTCTGAAGCAGAACTCCAAAGAGTTCCAAAGTTCTGATGTTTCAACTGAGAATGGAGAGGACTCTGCATTGAGGTTAGGAGGTTGAAGAAGTTCATGTGTATCCCTGGAATTGAACTCAGGCCACAGAGGGTTTTAAAAGTCAGTACCAGGAATTTAGAAGCCTGTGTAGTTGGAGCGAAATTGGCGTATATGGTGCATATAAACCACTCCTGTCAGCACTTTGGCTGCATTATTCTGTACCAACTGCAGCTTCCAGACAATCTTCAATGGCAGCTCCACAGAACACATTGCAGTAATCTAATCAAGATGACACCACAGTAGCTACAGATGGCTCACCAGCTGAAGCTGATGAAAGGCATCCCTGACCAATACTGCCATCAGTTTATCTAGCAGGAGGCTTGGGTCCAGGAGCACCCCGAAGCTGCAAACTTGCTCCATCCAGGATAACATTTCCTGGGTCAGACCTTCCCCCCATCAGACACACTTCCATATTGTCAGCAATGAATGTAAGTTCTTTAGTTCTCATCCACTCTGAAACTACCTTCAAGTACCTGTTCATAATTCCCACAGCTTTCCTGGGATTTGCTGGTAGACTATCTCTGGATGACCTTTCCCAGAGGCTTTACATAGATACTGAAAAATATGGGGGCCAAGATGGACTCTTGGAGAACCTTATAGGTCAGAAGCCAAGGAGCAGAGCAGCTGCCCCACACCAACAGACTCTGAAATCCCTACTTGAAGAAGGATTGAAACCACCACAGAACAGTGCCTCCTGTTCCAGTCCTGAAAAGTGATCCAGAAGGATATCATGATCAATATCATTGAAAGCCACTGAGAGAGCCTTAAAGCTGGCCACCCACCACTGATTCAGTTACCTTGCTGAAGAATTATCCATTTGAGATTGGATTGTAGTTATTCAATTTTCCCGGGGCCATAAGAGGTTCTTGAAATGTATGTTATCCTCCCATCTGCTTTCAAGTGGTCAGCTACCTGATCCTACTGTCAACTGCATGCACCTTCATAGACATCACCTCCTGCTCCATCAGACCATGTCTAATACCAGCATGGTTCAGTTGTTTAAAACTGCTAAATTCCCTTGCTTAGCTTGATATGTTGGGCTGCAAGGTCCTCAGTCCTAGTTCTAAGACATCTTATGTATTAATGCTGTGTTTGTTGTGCATCAACAAATACATCCATCCAATGTTACAATGTTGACTTGGCAAATATACTTACATCAGTACTAAAGTTGGGAATGTTTGCCATTTAGATATGTTGTTTCCCAAAGCTGGTGAAATAATTCTTAATAAAGAATTAACAATGATCATAGCTTGGATACTAAATCTTTCAAAAGACCTATTTACACACTTCTAAAGCTACTGAATTACCTGAGTAAGAAAATACTGTTTTAGAATTAATAGAAACGTATGGTACATTGCACTTTCAACAGTCAATGAAATAATAAAGATATGGGAATAAAATCCTCTCTCAGCTCTTCGGAACTCACTGATGAAATAATCTGCAAATAAGATTAAAAGATTTCAGGACCAGTAAGATTGCCTCTCGTGACCTTAAATGTCATCCAAGTCAGATTTAATACTAGACACTGTATTTTGTTTTATTAATCCATTTTATAAGGTATAGGGATCATATATTATTACAATTTGTTAGGAGGGCTGCAGCTTATGAATGAAATTGCTTTGTGCAAAATGTTTTTATTTCCATGCTAGAGGCAAGACCTGTATTATAAAATAATTAATGCTGTATGGGAGCGGAAGCTCTTCAGGACTGATGCCTCTTTAATCTGGCACACAAAGGCCTAATAGGATGCAGTGGGCATAAATCTGTCGCCAGACAAATTCATATTACAGAGAAACCACACCATCTTAACAATGAGAGTAATAAAATTTGAAAAAAACAAAACAAAACACAAACTTAGCTTTTAAAAAGTTCTCATTGTATTCAAATACTGAAACTCACAGCTTTCATACAAGCAGTCACATTGGGCTTATAGATACTTTCAAAGACTGTGGCTAAAACCTTTAAAAATAATTATGAAATGTCTAGAAACTCTAGGAATTAAAATAAGAGGTTTTCTGTTTAGTGCTATCTCTGACCAGATGGTCCCAGTGGAATAGAACAATGTTATTGAACTAGGAGCCTGAGGACCAAACTCAATGTATTGGAAGCAGCCATATTTGTTTAGGTGTCTGTCCCGTTTATGTATAAAGTGTGTGTGTGTGAGAAAGAGAGAGAGAGGGCGGGAGAGTTTATGACAAGAGATATATGCAGGCAAGAAGTACTAAGTGCTCTTCCTTTTCCTACCATCTGTCTCCATGTTGTGTCTCTGGAGGTACTTTTCAATTCTTCTGGGCTCTAGGTGAGAGAACGCAATGGAACACAAAATAGTCAGGCTCGGGAAGCAAGAAGGTTCAGCTCCCCTCACCAACCTGCCTCTCTTGTTATAAAAGATTGACCCACCGTGCTTTGTACACAAATGAAGCAGATAGGTGAATACACAGAACAGACTTCCCTCACCATATGTAGTTATGCTCTGAAACATCTGGATTGTTCTACCTAACACCAAGTTTTCCAGTCCTCATAGTTTACTGTATATGTCTATTGCTCACTTTATATGCAATGGACGTACAAATTTCTTGTTCATTCTCACAACGATCTCGAGTGATGTGTTATTGTTCCCTTTCACAGGTGGCCAAATGAAGCTGACAGACAGACAGACAAAGAGATAGCAATTTGTCCACAGCTCTCTCATCACTCTGACCTAAGTATAGATTTGCATCCAGCTTCTGAGAGCCACCCAAGTCCATTCTTCCCTCCAATGGAGCCAAAGTGTTAGCTGAAGTTTCATCTGCCCAGAGAAAGCATGATATGTTTGCTTTTTGTTCCTCTGGCCCATATGGCAAACACCCCAGATTATGAATATACTTGATCATGCAAAACAGAAAGTTTAACTTGAATCTTTCAGTTCTTTTCCAGTTACTGTTGCGGCCTCACCTCTGTACAAGCATCTTATAGGCAGCCTGCGGCTTCAGGTACGTGAGTCTGAGCTAATGATTCTAAAATCTGCAGATACGTATAATAATGCTGACGCCATGTGTTAATGCTGAGACTATCAAACTCAGTAATCTTTTGCTTTCATTATAGTTGGGCCTTTACAAAGCTGGCTTTGGTTAATTTTCAAAGTAATTTTTTCTATATACCTAGGGTGTCCCCCAAACATACGGAGACCTCTATTTTGTCTGTCAGTGACCTGTTTGAATTGATTCCTTGATAAGTACGGGGGTCAGGACGACTTTCTTGATAAAATGTACATTTTCTCATTCTTTTGGACTACACGACGGACCATTCATTTCTGATTCGTATTTGTATATTTATTCATGAAGGGTATTTGAAAATGATGGTGACCATGGCCAAAGAGTTTGTAATCACTATGATGATTCAGAATTCTGGGAAGCCGCCATTTTAAATGGCCAAGTAGGAGGAATAACCGTTTGATTTGTTGTGCCACAACCGTAGCTTGATATGAACTCATAATAATATGAACTCATCTCCCCTCAGCTCAGGCTACATAGTGCTGAAGACATGATTTGTAACGACACTGCAGAAATTCTCAGACTTATTAAACAATTACGTTTTCAGTGAAAACTCATCAAAAATAAAAAGCTGATATAACAGTATGAAAAAATCACCAGAAAAAGATGATGGGAATGATGGTGGACAAGGAGAGATACCTTCTTAATTTTTCTTGAAACGCAGTAATTAATGCGAGGCTGAGAATGCAGCCTCATGGATAAAACAAGAAAGGATACATATACTGATTTCTGGACTCCTTTTGCTGAAAGTCTTTTATAGATATTGCAAAAATGGAACACAGCATTATATTTTTAAAACTCCTGGGAGACCACTGATAGGCATATTCTGTGTTCCCTGATCAGTTCCCTTATGTTGCATGAGACCATCAAAAAATACCCCCCCCCCATATTCTCTGTATGGTCCCATTTTATACAGACTCCATCTAAATCCTTACATAAATAGTAAAAATCCATCAGGTATCCAAATGCCTGTCTTTGTTCAAGACCCAGTAAATATATTCAGGTTTGTAAGGTCTTATCTTTGTTTCTTGTACTCAGCTGTCCCTGTATAAGAAGTCCTGCTGGGTCCATCTAGTCCAACCTCCTGTCTCACACAGTGGCTAATAATTTACTCTGGAAAGCCAGCAATAGAGCATAGAAGCCGAGGCTTTTTTGTGAAGTAGCCTTCTGCCCAAAACTCATAGACAATATGCACAGAGTGGAACTGGTAAACGTCTGACTTCCTAGTTCTAGTTCATTGTTTACTAGATGTTCCTCAGATTGGTTGTGTTGACTTAGATCAGGGGTAGTCAAACTGCGGCCCTCCAGATATCCATGGACTACAATTCCCAGGAGCCCTTGCCAGCATTCGCTGGCAAATGCTGGCAAGGGCTCCTGGAATTGTAGTCCATGGACATCTGGAGGGCCGCAGTTTGACTACCCCTGACTTAGATTGTGGGTCTGTGTGGGAAAGATGGAGTCTAAATGTAGAAGGAAAAACAAACAAATAAAAATCAGCTTGGAAGATAACTATCCTGTTCTCTCCATTCAAGAAAACTGAAGCAAAAAGTTCTCAAAGACTGAGCTTGTGAACAAAAAACAAATTTAGAGTCCAGTGGCATCTTTAAGACTAACAAAGTTCTATTCAAGGTATGAGTTTTTGTGTGCATGCACACTTCCTCATTTACAATGTCATGGAATGGAAGTAATTGGTTCATACTTATAGGCAAAATGAGTGGGTAAAGTAACATACAGCATAATGAAAATGGTTAACAGAATGTAATCCTCAATATTCACACTTAGCTGCTTGCTTACTCTAAGCACAGTTATTCAGTCTATTGGATTACTGTTTGGTTATGCCCAGTAGTTTCCAGGGGAAATCTGAGCACTCTTCATTTAGTTTGGCAACTGTGCTGTCTGTGACGGCTGCTTCGCTTCCCCCATTTCTGGCTAATCATTGCCAGCCATTTAGGATGTAGTGGGACTGTTAGAACCTATTTCCCCTCCCGCTTCTAGCCTGTGTTCAGCATTCTGCTTGAGTCAATGCTGCCTGAGCTGTGTAGATCTGATCCACTCATAAATTTATCACATTTGTTTGTTTGTCCCTAACAATGATATTTTGCTGGCCCAAAGCAAAACTTGATCCGAGGAGATCACAGTAGATTTGGGAGAGCGATAAGAGAGGGAGCAATGACACAGAAGGCGTGCATTTAGATGCAGAAGAAAGCTAAAAGGGTTTAATCTATTCCTTCAAAGAAAAGAGTGTTGTGGGGGGAGGGTTAAAGGAACCCTTCAAGAACCATACTTTGTATTAGTTCTGAAGGAAGGTTGACAAGTAGCTCAGCTCCTTATTTGGGTTTAGTCAAGATTATTACATTAGTGCAAGCTCTTTATTTTTGATGTCTGTCCCAGAGGCCATATGCTCATTCTTAGTGTGAGAGGAGAATGCTTTCTTTAAGTTTTCAAAATACGTGTCAGAGGGGGGTTGCAGTTTGGGAAAGTCAATGATAACTGAGCTAACTCTTCTTTTTTTTTTTACAGAAACATCATAGCTAAACCAATTGGCCTGAACATAATTTAGTCTGATCCTTACTAGAAATTATTTAACTTAAACATGTTTATTCTGAAGCGAGGATAATTTTTATTATGTTTAAGTTAAAGCTTGACGTTCAAAGGCTCCCAGCGCAATGGATGAGCGTACTGTGATGCTGAACAAGTATAATGTAACAAACAGCTAATTACTGTGAGAAAATTATATTAGCATATTAAGCTATCTACAGAGCTCTATATGTCCTGGTAGCACTTGCATTTGGCTCTAATTTAAATGCTGCAATTCAGTGGAAAACTTATACTCACATATTTGAAACAGACATACACAGCCTGGTTCAGCAGAAGAGATCTTCATGGGCAGCTAAGAGGATGTGGTGGCATGTCTGCTTGGGCAGCTGTATGGAAGCTGCTGGAAGCTTCTGGTGTCGCTATTTATTTATTTAATTATGTATGTATGTATGTACCCATTTATTTATTTATTTGTTTGTTTGTTTATTATATTTATATACCGCCCTCCCCGGAGGCTCAGGGCAGTTTACAGGAAACAGGAAAAAGATGCATATAACATGCATAACATGCATATAACAGGTGATAACAGCAATATCATAACAACAATAACCTTAACATGATAACCACAATAACATTAGAGAATGATGGAACTGCAAAAGAGCCTCAGCTCAACTCTTACTGGGACCCAGTGGGTTAGACAGATTAGTAGCAGTCGTAGTAGGATGAGGGGGGGGGGCTTGGGGGCCAATTTATTTTACGAATGACTGATATATAATGAGTAGCCATGGTTTTTATATTTGATCAGTGTCATGTTTGAAGTCTCTCATAAATACATGAAACTAGTCCATTCATGCACCTATATTTCATCCTTTATGAGGTGATGCAGGAAGGAATCTATGAAAATGATGGTCTTGCATCATGCGTCCTTCCTCTCCTCGCTAAGCCTGTTCAGTTTTTTTGTTATGTGATGGAAGGAGATCAATTGACTCCTCATGAAGCGAGGAGGCAGTGGAATGGATTGGACCAGAGATTCTTCCATATAGTTAAGAGTCTTAGGGCTCTTAATATTTGACTTAGACAATTTTTCATTCTATTGAAGCAATGTATACTCTCAATGGGAATTATAATATATTGTCAACCTATCAAAGCCATTTCCTCATCTTTGTTTCTTTTTATGACTTAGAGTCATTTAGGACAAACTTAAATTGGGCATTTTGTCATCCATTGAGCAGTCTTTATTAACAACCCTTGTAGGACTCTGTCACAGGCAGTTGCCACTTAGTGAAGTTTCCCAAACATATCTTCATTCTTCATGCTTGCTGTGCTTTATTACCAGCACCAGGTGTGAGCCAGGAAGACTTTACTAGACACGAATAACTAGAGAGGTCAGATGTCACTGTTAAAAGTAATAACGATTAACAAACAGAACAACAGAGTTGTGTTCTCACACGATCAGCTGCATCAGTGGCTTCCAGAAGAAAATGAAGTCATGCTCAAATTGTATAGTGATGAGTCAAGAAGTACATTGATTTATTACAGGAAGAACATCGTCACTTTTGAATGAACATTAGGCAACAGATTTTTAAAAAGCGCTTTCTCTTTCTCTGACTCAGGACATTCTTTATTTCAGTGCAACAACCTTGTGAGATAGATCTACTTCCTGGAGAGTTACTAACCCAGTTTTCAGCTTTCTGCAGGGCCTGCAAAATGGAGTACTTCCATCACGTCTATGGTTGAAGCCAGGGTGAAGAGAAGATCTATGCCCCCCCCACAAAGGAGTAGTATTCCACCACGTGCCATCTGTGGTGGTCAGCTGCTCTCCTGCCTCCCAGTGGGGATAGGTGGTGGGTTGGTTGCCACCGTTTTCTGGTAGTTTGTATTTTAATTATTGGTTTTAGGGGGGTTTAGGGGAATGTATTGTTTTATTCTGTAACCCACAATGAGCCGGCTTTGCCGAGAGTGTCAGATAATAAATCCAAATAATATTAATAATAATAATAATAATAACAATAATAATAATAATAATAATAATAATAATAATAATAATAATAATAATAATAATAATAATAATAATAATGTGTTTCATGAGTGGGCAAGAATGTATACTTGGATGGAAACCTGTATGCAATATACCTAATATATCACGCAGGGTTTTATTTATAGCACTTGTTACATTTTTATGATATATTTCACTGGTCCGGTCTGAATGCAAAGCTATCGTGGAATAATGTTTATTGCATATGGGATAACTGTTACATGTTAACACAGTACACAAGGAAGACAACCCCCCAAAATGCACGTAGAAAATGAGACGTCAGGAAAAACTGATATAGCCCAGCACTCTTTCTGACATGCTGCTTTTCTGTGTGTTAGGAACCATTTCCCTTTCTATGCAGCACTATGGAACCATCTCCTTTCACCCCAGCTCTGGTCTTCGCTTTGCCTGGTACAGTAGTGGTAAATTTTATTCAGGAAAAAGTGACATCATGCCAACACTGCAACATGATTCCCTGTCACTTCAGTGGAAGTGAAGTCATGCATCTCCAGTGACACTATCAACCCCCCCATTGTAAAGCCATAATATAATAACACCGTAATAATGTCATATCTGGTTATGGACTGGAAGTGATGCTGTGGTGTCATGTGATCGCATGTGATTCTGGCCCCATTCCTCAAAGCTCCCGGAGGTTACCGGTCCTGACAAATCTACCACCACCTGCTCTCTAAAGAGATACAGGCCAGAAATACTTTTAACATGTTATTTGATATTTATGTGAACTAGGCGTTCATTGTATAAAAGTGCAAAACAATCATGATTTCTGTTAGTTTTAATGGATTTGATATGTTGGCTTAAATAGGACCAGTTTGGCTCTGGTCTAGTTTTCATAATTCAGTGACGGATACTGGCTGTCCACATAGGCTTCAGCTGAGAAACTAACAGAGCAATCCTGAAGACACATTCCTAGGAGTAAGCCACATTGAATAGACTTGAATAGGATTCTGTGTAGACCTGCTCAAGATGGCACTGCAAGGCTTATTCACATGAACAATAGCTAAAGTGGTAAATCTGTTGTTAGACTGTATCACTTCTGCCTGCAAGTAATATAATATAGTTAAATGGTCATCTCCACATAGCATAACACATATTAGGAAGAACATGAAGCTAGACATTTCTTTCTGGAACATAGTTTTGCTTGGTGAGAGAGTCAGCCTGGTGTAATGGTTAAGAGTGGCAGACTCTTTGATTTGATTTCCCACTCCTCCACATACAGCCAGCTGGGTGACCTTGGGCTAGTCACAGTTCTCTCAGAGCTCTCTCAGCCTCACCTACCTCACAGGGTGCCTGTTGTAGGGAGAGGAAGGGAAGGTGATTGTAAGGCACTTTGAGACTCCTTCAGGTAATGAAAAGTGGGATATAAAAACAACTCTTTTTCTTTAATGCTAATTCTTTAGAAAGCCCCCCAGCAATTTCAGCATCAATTGGATTATGCCCCCTTTTCCCCTAGTCAGCTTTACTAATAATACTTCAGAATCGAATATGGTGTTTTGAATAAGCTCTTAGGCTGCTTTCATGTTACCATATTGTGGGCTGTAATATGTGAAAGAATTACAAAATTCAATTAGAGCATGGTGCTTGGGTCATAGCAAATCTAGCATACTAAATACATAATAAATGTCTACTTTTCTTTTAATTAAACAGCTTCTCCTTAAAGGTTTTTAATCACTGGTTTAGATAAGTGGGATTTACATGGATTGTGAAGGTACTGTGGAGAGTGATGAAAACATGCACCTGTACATAGTTACAAAGGAGGAATTAGGGGAAATGTTATGCAGAGGAGGAAAAAAGCTTCCTTCAAGACGATGGATAATATCATAATTCTCAGTAAAACAGACAAATCCTTTCAGAGTAGTCTGTCAAAAGTTTTTCCTGTGACCTTTTGTTAAAAGAGAAATCCTCCATGATTTATAGAGTTTGTACATGTGACCCTGCATTTATCAAACAATTTCATAATACAGTTTTGTGAAACAAATTAAACACAGATGTCTTGATCCAGCTAATGTCTTGTGGTTATGATGTATACATGGAGCTTCCTTGCTGTGAGAGCTACTCTGTTTTCTTTCAGTGAAAGAAGGACACCAGGAGCCAGCTCAGTGTAGTGGTTAAGAGCGGCAGCTTCTAATCTGACAAGCCAGGTTGGATTCCCTGCTCCTTCACATGCAGCCAGCTGGGTGACCTGAGGCTAGTCACAGTCCTGTCAGAGCTGTTCTGAAAGGGTAGTAACATCAAGGCTGTCTTAGCCCTGCCTATCACACTGGGTGCCTGTTTTGGGGAGAGGAAGGCTGCTTTGAGATGCCTTCTGGTAGAGAAAAATGGGGCATAAAAACATCGACTCTTCTGTTGCTGCTGTGTGCACAGGAATGGAACAAAAGAACATAAGATGAGCCCTGCTGAGTCAGACTAGTGGTCCATCCAGTCCAGCATCTGGTTTCACACTTGGATGGCCTAGAACAGGGGTAGTCAAACTGTGGCCCTCCAGATATCCATGGACTACTATTCCTATGAGCCCCTGCCAGCTACAATTCTCATGAGCCCCTGCCAGCGAACGCTGGCAGGGGCTCATAGGAATTGTAGTCCTTGGACATCTGGAGGGCCGCAGTTTGACTACCCCTGGCCTAGAAGCAGGATATAAATGTGCCAGAATGATCTTTAAGGCCCATTATGACAGGGGGATAGCGCGCATTCGGGGTGGAATGGCGGCGACTAAAATCACCAATAACGCAGCTTTGGTGCATGCCGGCGAAAAAGCCGCGTTAGCGATACGCGGAAGAAAACGCAGCTTCTGGGTGACCAGGGCGCAACCAGAAGTGGTGCCGGGGTCGCTGCGTGCATCATCGGTTACTCTGGGTTGCGTCCTGTCCCGTGCATAAGCGGTTTGCTTCGCTTCTTCCCACTCCGCGTTTTCCATGTGACCCGAAATCGCAGTTTCGGCGGCGGTGCGTAATGGGCTTAAATGAGGCTTTAGACTAAATTCTAACTTAGCTTCTGTTTAATTCTCCAAGAGAGCTGACTTATGTCAGGTCAATGTCGATGTGGTGTGCCTCTGAGGTGAAGGAATGTGAAGAGATGGGCCAAGGAAAAGGTAAGTAAAGGCTGGTTGAGATAAAAGGAATGCATGAAATGGGCATAAATAAAGCCAAGCAAGACATTAGTTAAAATAGGGGGGGGGGTAGTTTTTTGGTAAAATATTAAGTATTGTCAGCACTGATTTGGATGGCCTAGGCTAGGTCTATCTTGTCAGACCTCATAAGCTGAGCAAGATCAACTGTACTTGGATGGGAGACCACCAAGGAAGATGAGGGTTGCTAAGCAGAGGCAGGTAATGGCAAATCATTTCTGGTTGTCTCATGCCTTGAAAGCTCTATGTCAGGGGTAGTCAACCTGTGGTTCCCCAGATGTTCATGGGCTACAATTCCCATGAGCACCTACCAGCATTTGCTGGCAGGGGCTCATGTTAATTGTAGTCCATGAACTTCTGGAGGATCACAGGTTGATTACCCCTGCTCTATGGGGTTGTCATAAGTCAGCTGTGACTAGACAGCATATTATACCACTACCAGATATTTAGAAGGCTTTTTGCAAGAGTGTAGGTTAAATCCTTGCATGGCATCCTCAAAATTCAGGGTCCACTGTTTTGTCAGGCATCCACTTATAAATTATAGTCACTATTATATATACCAGGGGTGGTCAAGCTGTGACTCTCCAGGTGTCCCTGGACTATAATTCCCATGAACCCCTGTCAATTGGCCATACTGGCAGGGTCTCATGGTAATTGTAGTCCATGGACATCTGGAGACCCTCAATTTGGCCACTCCTAGTATGTGTAATGTAAGTCACTGGTAGATCAATGCAGAAGAACAATTAACTTCTTGCTTATTTTGGCTATTTCCCTTCATAGCTTAGATCCAGACAACATATCTGCAAGTGCACAGATTAATGCCATGGAGTCTTCCTTCCCTGAAACTTTCCCCCAAATCTTGTTTGGCAGGATGAGGTGGGGGAAGGAGGATGTTGTGAGAGGCATTTAGGGACTGTTTCCACATGGAGGTGCAAACCTTGTGCTGCCTCCTGCTTGCAAATGTGCAGTCGTGAGCTACGTGTTTGCATGCCTCCTCACGGGAGAACCCTCCCATATTTTCCCTCTGCCTCATGGTGGCTTTCTGCCTCCCGATGAAGCTGCAAGGGAAAACAAGCCGAACTTCTCCTCCTGCTCCTTGGCTTGTCAATCACACCAAGCCACCAATCACAACACAGCAGTTCTCTTGTGGATTGAAACTTTCTCTCCCTCTGAGCCCCAAAATTAATAGTTTTTTTAAAGGAACTTCCGTGTTGCTATGCGGTAATGCCTCAACATAGAAATTTTTTAAATAAATAATTAACACTTAATAATGGAAGTGTTAATTTAATAATTTAATAATTAATTTAATAGTTAATTTAATAATTAACACTTCCACATTGCTATGGAAAAACTCCAGAACAATACAGCACCCCCTGCCTTTTTGGGATTCGTTGTGTTTCGGACACTATTCATGTCTGGGTAGATTTGTGAGAGGCTGGAAATGGTAACTGCACCCTGAAGAGTAATTTTGTATAAACAGTGGGCTTAAAAACAAAGCACACAGACACCTGGAGAAGGCTGCTTTATCACAGCCCCCCCCCCCCATTCTTTCTCTATTCATTCCCCACCACCAGAAAACACAAACAGGGCTGTGTTTTGCCTTCCTGATCCCAAAAATACCATGGAGATTTTATCTTTGACATAGTAGCTTTGCAGTCCGGCGACAATGCAGACCGCACTTAAAAAAAAAAATTCTTTGAGTAGGAAATGGAGAGGGGAATGTGGGTGCAAGGTTGGGACAACGGTGCAGAGACTACTGCACCTTTCCCTTGCCCTTGATTGCTCTCTGATGAGAAGCGTGATAGGAGGGACAAATCCAGTTTTGGCGATTTTCTTCATCCTGAGGCAAATCTGGCTAATACTTGAGCCAGCCCCTGGACAGCCTTGGGATGCAGATGACGTCATGTAGAGGGGGCTCTAAAACCCACCAGCAACTGGAGGCTGTACAGAGGTAGATTCCTCATGTGGAAACGGTCAGGGTTTCTGTGGTTGGGGGTGGGGGAGGTGAGACATTGGTGTTCCATCCTTGTACCTGTGAAAATGTTAATCTGGATCCAACTAGTATATGGCATCACCTCTCTCTCTTGGATACCTACTGCTTTCTCAGAAGGTTTGAAAGCATTTGCAAAGGAAGGGTATTTTCAGCCCCTTTAGTGCACTGTTTTTCTGATTTCAAGTGCCTGCTCCTTGCCATATTTGGAGAGAGTGAGAATTCATACCTTACCTTTTGTGATTCCCAGGACTGATGCAAACAATGCAAGGGCCACTGGAAACCTTCAAATATGTCATGTTAGGAGCTGGCCACATCTGCATGATGCTTTCCATATTGTTTGGTAACCTAGCAGAAACTTGGCATGCCAAATGTCACAAGAGATATAATGTGGGGACTAGCAGAGTTGCAGGGATGTAGCAGAATGAAGCAGCAAGGTAGAACCAAACATCTCAAAGTATCAGCATGCAGGTGTACACACACACACACACACACGCACAGCACATTTTCCATGGATGCAATAATTTCTTCCTAGTTGGGGGTCAAAGAGCAAGGACTCTCGAACCACATCTTCCTTACCTACACCTCAGCGAGTAAGCCAGCCTGGTTAGCATCATGTATCGCCAGTGTTTCCATGGACATATGTACTGCAATTCGAGCCAATATGAAATAATGTGGAAAGAACCTGAAACAGGAAATTAGGAATGACACATTCAAGATAAAGGAGTGCAGCCGCAGAAACGGTGTCTGATGAAGATTTAGAGTGATGGTTGAGCCATGTGAATTGTTTATCCATTCTGCCATGCTATTGCTGCAAGCCAAGAATGGTGTAATAATTTATTTGGGAAACCACAGTTTAGTACAGTGAGGGAAGGGGAAAAAAAGTAATCTAGTATGGCTCTGACAGGCCAGGCAGATAGATATGAAAAAGAGAAACAGATCTATGTCTTGAGATGTGGACCACATTTATGAATGAATGCACAGCAGCCGTAATGTATGAGTTTCTGTCTCTCAGATGGTTTAGCAGATGGCCAGTTATCTGCGCTGTTCAGTTTTTCGAGAAGAAGTTATATATTCTGACTATAGTGTATTAGGCTACATTTTTATTGCTTAGTAAATCTGTGCCGATGGTTCTCCTCTTTAGAGACCCCTTTCTTAGAATAGTGAATACAGTTGTGTATCAGCTCCATGGAGGCTATACTGCTCTGGGAATCATGGTGATGTGGCCTCATTTGGGCCTTTGATTGTTTTATCCCACTATTTTCATTGTCTTTGTGCCATACAAATTCACCCAGGAGGATTTGGCTCCTTTCGTAGGTTTACTTTTCTGCTTAAGAGCAGTGAAGACTGTCTACGGCCATTCATCAGAGCCTAGAGGCTTCTATGATAACCTGGTTTCTATGTATTCTACTGTCTGGAACATATCTTTCACACAAATATGAAGCAAAATGAGACAGCATTTCTACAGTGTTACCTCCTAACGTGATTGTTTGCCAATTTTTATTGCAATCTGTGCATTTCATGGTTAATTAAGGCTTAAAACAATTGTAGTATGGACAGAATCTTTGTCTGGGATCTCATAGTTCAGAGTTTCCCAAGGAGCCATATGGTACCTCAAAGGCTCCTCGGTTGTACCATGGCATGGGGGGGGGGGTTCAAAATGGCAGCTGGGTAGAGCACATACTGTGGAAGAAAAAGTTTTTTCTTTTAATTAAAAAAAAATTCTACCCTTATTTGGGCAGGTTGACCTACCTCCTCTCAAAGTGGTCTTGGGGGTGGGCAGGAAGGGAAGGGGGCTTGGCCATTTAAACCATTGCCACCTGAGGTTCCTTTCACTTCCAGAGGGCATGGCATGATACGTAGGCATGAACAGCTGATTCCATTTCCTGACACCTCAAAGCCAGACAAATATTTCAGAAGAACCTTCATGGTCAAAAGGTTGAAAAAGGTTGTGTTAGTTAGTGGGAGGATTTTTATGGTCAAGTGTTCACCATATGGTCAAGTGCTACCATCATAGCTCTTTGACACCCTTTATATCTATGGGCTCAACTATATGGTTGAAGCCAAGCTGACCCAGACGTACTATGGGCCTCCTCCTCTCCTCTCTGTTCCTCTCCCCTCCCCCCATGAAGCTCCCTCTATAGGGGATAGTCTAATTACCATCAGAATTATTGAACTTGCCAGCTATACTATGGTGACTATGAAAGAAATTGTATTTTATCATGTATTTAGAGTTTTATAGTTTTAAATGTACACCACTGTTGGAAACTGTCATGAGCCTATCATTGGAGAGAAGCCATCTATAAATTAAATTATTAATAAATAAATCACTATTTGTCACTGGGATGATACTGCCATTTTCAAATGGGATTAGTTTTTTCCTAAAAGAAGAGTTGTTCTATTATACCTCACTTTTCACTACCTGAAGGAGTTTCAAAGTGAATTACACTTCCCTTCCCTTCCTGTCTCCACAACAGACACCTTGTGAGGTGGGTGAGGCTGAGAGAGCTCTGACAGAACTGCTCTGTGAGAACATCTCTAACTGGTCTGTGACTAGCCCAAGATCACCCAGCTGGCTGCATATGGACAAGAGGAGGTTGAGAGGGGACATGATTGTTGTCTTTAAGTATTTGAGAGGCTATCATTTAGAGGAAGGGCAGGGAACAGTTCCTGTTGGCAGCAGAGGATAGGACTTGCAGTAATATATTTAAACTACATGTAGAATGGCACCAGCTAGATATCAGGAAAAGTTTTTTCACGGTCAGAGTAGTTCAGCGGTGGAATCGTGCTGCCTAAGGAGTTGGTGAGCGTCCCTTTACTTTAAGCAGTGGTTGGGCTGATACTTTTCCTGGTTGCTTTAGGCTGACCCTGTATTGAGCAGAGGGTTGGATTAAATTTCCTAAATGGCCCCTCCCAACTCTATGATTATGTCACGTCCAGCTTTTGGTGACCCTATTAATGACCTCCAAAACATCCTGTCGGTAACAGCCTTGCTCAAGTGTTGGAAAATAAGGGCTGCTGCTTCCTTTATGGAGTCAGTTCACCTCATGCTGGCTTCCCCCCCCCCTCTCCCCGATGCCTTCTACTTTCCTAGCATCATTACTTTTCCAGTAAGCTGTCTTTTCATGATTAACCAAAATACAAAAGCCTCAGTTTGGTCATTTTAGCTTCCATTTAACCTAGAACTCATTTATCTGCCTTTTGAGAGGTCCACAGTATCTGTGAAAATTTCCACATTTAAAATGAATATTTTTTCTTCTTTTTGGCTTTCTTCATTGTCCAACTTTCACACCCAGACACAGTAATGGTGAATACTATGGCATGGATTAACTTGACCTTGGTCAAATGAACTGGACAGGGCTACAAGCAGGCAAGAAACCACACAGATATGAAGAAGAAGAAGAGTTGGTTCTTATATGCTGCTTTTCCCTACCCGAAGGAGGCTCAAAGCAGCTTACAGTCGCCTTCCTGTTCCTCTCCCCACAACAGACACCCTGTGAGGTGGGTGAGGCTGAGAGAGCCCTGATATCACTGCTTGGTCAGAACAGTTTTATCAGTGCCGTGGCGAGCCCAAGGTCACCCAGCTGGCTGCATGTGGGGGAGCGCAGAATCGAACCCGGCATGCCAGATTAGAAGTCCGCACTCCTAACCACTACACCAAGAACGACATGATAGTTTCTATTTTATACATCCTTCATCCTTCACTAAAGGTTGGCAAATGTCTCCACAAAAGAGATCCAAGACAGGGGCCTTCATTTGAACAGGCAAACTGCATGGCTCAGCTAAGAATAACGTAAAAGGTTGTTTATACAGAACCAGCTTTTTTAAATAGGTGAAAGGTGGCACTCTTAAATATTCAGTCAACTCCAAGCTAGAGCTTATTAAGCAACAAATGCTGAGATTTATGAGAAAGCCATGAGAGCTGGCATCTTGTGAGCTTATTAAGTGTGACCAAGCATCCTAACACAGGAAGGTGACAAATACAAGAATGGTATTGATGTGTGTTGGGTTGATCTTTGGCCACTTGCTCAACATATTAAAGTGCCTAAAGTTGAGAAGAAATTTTCTGGGACAAAGTAGCCATTAAATTCAAGAAACTGGCAATCTGATTTTGGAAACAATAGAAGTGAAATGCTTATGCATAATTGTAAAAAAGGAAAAAAGAAGGAGGCTACATAGTACTGGGCCAACAAAGAGAAACCATGTAATGGCATCCCAAATATCTCAGTCTCCTATGCAATGGTGATTTTAATCTTCTTGCATAATATCACCAGGTATATATAAATAATATTAAAAATCACTTGGTCAACTGGTATGGCAAAATGCAAAATAAAGGATGAACAAGGTGGCTGTGCCATTTTGGGCTACAGGAGTCTGTCTTCAGTTTTGCATGTCTTGAGATCTTCCTACTACTAGCTAGGGTCTGTATTGAGACCAACATTGACTTTAATCTTAGTTGGTAGTAGGAAGATTTTATCACATGAAAAACTGAGGAAGGACTCCTGTAGTCCATGCTAATATTGTTTCTATATACCTGGTGATATTATGGGAAAAGATTAAAAATCATCATTTCACATGAGGCTGAGATATTTTTGGGTGCCATTACACAGTTTCTCTTTGTATGCATAATTGCGCAGTATGAGACAATCTACCAAGCCCCAATAGCCTTCTTGTTCTTTGTGTTGATTTGTGAGATAACTCCAGTTGGCACAGGAGAGAAGATAAATGGACTCAGATGAGAACTGGGATCACTGCAGAAACCCAGCAGTTTACAATCGGGAGGAACCGAGGAACTTGTTCCCACCACAATGCTATTCCTCTGCCTTAGAAAAGACTAAAAACACACTCATGATTTGAAATCCACAGCCCAGCCTACATAGCAGTACTACCAATTGAAGCCATGCATGACCCGGGGTTAGAATTAGAGCACCAGAGGAACAAAGTGAGCAGGCAGATCATGGTTTGTGGAAAAACAGTATTGGCCTAGGAGTTGGAGACTGAAGAGAATAAAACCTTGAACAGCAAACCAGTGCTTTAAAAGATGTTGGTCTTTATTTATTTATTTAGTTTCCCTGAGACATTCAGATAAATAATAATCTGTTTAAATATATTCTGGAGGTACACATGGGCTATTCTCTGAATGTCTACCCTGGCAATTATTCAAAACATTGGGCATCACTCTGATTATGTAGCCTGGAACAGTGTGGTTTGTCTAGACAAGGGGCTAAGTCTCCAAAACAAATGGATGGTAAAATGAACTTTTAACTACAACATTAAGTTTTCTTTCTACCTGATCAGGATTTAGTGATATTCCTAGACAGCAAAGTACCCTGTCAAAAGTGGAGAACGTCCTACTCATCCAGGAACACAGCCTTACTGACCAGCATTACTTTTATTGTGTGGGATTCAACTTTGACCTTCTGCAGCCACTTGGCTATGGCTAGCAGATATGGCTCTGAGGGTAAACTGCAGTGCCTATTCATTTCTACATGGAGATGTATAGTTGGGGATCATCAGCATGCTGGTGACACTCTGCTTCCAAGTGACAAACAAATTCCCGTCCCCAAATTACAAATGAGTATTAAAAAGCATTGGGAGCCATACAGAAACTTGAGGCCCTTTGCTGATTCAGAGTCTACAAACTCCCTTTGGATGTGGTAAATGAGGAAAGAGTTAAACCTCTGCAGTACACTTACTGTTAATCCAAACACCTGCCCTGAAGACTTCACTAATATTGATTGGTTGACCTGTCAAAGACTATTGAATAACTTAACAGTAATAGTAGATAGGTACAGCTCACGTCCATATTTAAAGTGAGATTGTTCGCCAGGGCATCCAATGGCGATGTGTCATCTGTGAAGTTTGTTCTGCTCCAAGCTTGGTAGGTAGATAGAGATACCTCTGTCTTCTTTGTTGTTTCCCTAATGTGAAATTTTAGTATTGATTATAAGTTTCTCATAGCAGGGAAAGTTGTCTGCCTGTTAACTGAGATGGCCCCACATAGTCATAATGTTTTAACACTGGATAACAAGGATAGAGCCTCTTGTGGCGCAGAGTGATAAGGCAGCTGTCTGAAAGCTTTGCCCATGAGGCTGGGAGTTCAATCCCAGCAGCCGGTTCAAGGTTGACTCAGCCTTCCATCCTTCCGAGGTCGGTAAAATGAGTACCCAGCTTGCTGGGGGGTAAACGGTAATGACTGGGGAAGGCACTGGCAAACCACCCTGTATTGAGTCTGCCATGAAAACGCTGGAGGGCGTCACCCCAAGGGTCAGACATGACTCGGTGCTTGCACAGGGGATACCTTTACCTTTACCTTTTAACAAGGATGATCTAGGGCCATGGGACCAAGTCCTATGCAGAACGGCTGAGGGACTTGGGGATGTTCAGCCTAGAGATGAAGAGGTTGAGAGGGGAGACGATTGCTGTCTTTAAGTCACTTGGAAGACGGCAGGGAGTGGTTCCTGTTGTTAACAGGGGAAAGGACCCACAGTAACAGCTGTAAACTTTGCATAGAACAATACTGGCTAGATATCAGGATGTGTTTTCATAGAGCAGTTTAGCACTGGAATCAGCTGCCTAAGGAGATGGTGTGCTTCCCCTCACTCGTGGTCTTTAAGCAGCAGCTGAACAGACACATTTCATGGATGTTTTAGGCTGATCCTGCATTGATCAGTGGGTTGGACTAGATGGCCTGTACAGCCCCTCTCAGTTATGTGATTGTATTACTGTACACTACTTAGTATAATATTTGCCTAATTTTATTTTGCCAGAGATACTTTAAAAATGTGCACATGTCAAGTTCTGGCAAGACTATCAAAACATTGCTTCTTCAGTATTATACTTTTTGAGGGCAGGCGACATGGAACCTTCTGTTCCACATATGTACCTGACCTCTTGATGACATTTGATATGGGCCTTCTGTATATGCTTGGTCTTCTTACTGATTGCTCTTATTTACTTTTTTTTTTGTAAAGTTTATCACTAGAATTGACAGGAAACAACCTGCGTATAAACTGGAACACAATAGTTGAGCAATTTCCCTGTAATGCTTGGGTTTAAATGTTTAAAGCTTACTTGGTAAGCACGTTTGCACAACTGAAGGGTGCTTGCAATCATTGCTATGCACAACCATCCCCTCCAGCAGAGTGGCTGAGGCACTTAGGGACTTTTTTTTTCTGGTGCTGCAAATTGCATACACATAGATACATATCTATGAGCCTCTTGTGGCGCAGAGTGGTAAGGCAGCCGCCTGAAAGCTTTGCCCATGAGGTTGGGAGTTCGATCCCAGCAGCCGGCTCAAGGTTGACTCAGCCTTCCATCCTTCCGAGGTCGGTAAAATGAGTACCCAGTTTGCTGCTGGGGGGTAAACGGTCATGACTGGGGAAGGCACTGGCAAACCACCCCATATTGAGTCTGCCATGAAAACGCTAGAGGGCGTCACCCCAAGGGTCAGACATGACTCGGTGCTTGCACAGGGGATACCTTTACCTTTACCTTTAGATACATATCTGTGTGCCCATCTTCATGTTTTAAGCAAGTCTGCCTACTCATATAAAGAGGTTTGCTGTTCTGAAATCACTGGTGGTGTATATTTCACGATATTCTTCAGCACTCTCCATAGAATTTTGGTAATGCTTAGTGGTACAGACACAAAAAGGAAATAAGCCAATTGTGGTGATATAATGCCCTCTCTTATGCTTGATATTTGTCTAAAGATCAAATATGCTTTTAATAGCAGAGAATATAAATGAAGCCAGGAAAAGCATATTTTTTGGGTGACCATGTTTTTTTTTTTTGTTTTACTGAAAAACTAGTCATTTACTATGAACGTCCGTGCGAGTAGATTCTTAAAAGCATGAATACAAGTAAATAAAGCAAGCAAACAAAAATCAACTTCATTCAGAAATAGCATGAAGTTGTTGGTGAGTAGTAGATTCAAATGAGTAGCCGTGTTGGTCTGAAGTAGCACAATAAAATAAGAGTCCAGGAGCACCTTTAAGAACAACAAAGATTTAATCAAGGCGTGAGCTTTCGAGTGCAAGGGTCTGATGAAGGGTGCTTGCACTCGAAAGCTCATGCCTTGATTAAATCTTTGTTGGTCTTACAGGTGCTACTGGATTCTGATTTTATTTTGGTGAGTAGTAATCTGTGATCCTGCATGGTGATGTACATTCTAAGTGTGCTTCAAGGGAGATAGGAAGGTGCATCTCTGTGGAAACTCTGCATTTCCCTGCAAGGGGATTACATTGACTTCTGAAAGCACATCCAGGTCCCTTTTCCAACTGTGGCCTTCAGTCTGGAGAGAAATTGCTTCATCATGGTGAAAGAACACATATGAGAAATCATATTATTTTATCTTGTTTACATTCCCATAGTAATCTAGAAACAAATACATATTTCCAAGGATCCTGGGAGTGGCACTTTCCCATTCCATGACTGAACAATCTGACCTGCCCAGGGATTGATATTGTCATTGTTCTGTTAATAATACTGTCCTGGTTGTGATGTTATGTTATGATTATGTTATGCCATGTTATGTTATGATTGTTATTTATTGTATTATTATAATATTCTATGTAACCATTCTATAACGTTTAATGTAAACCGCTCAGAGCTGTATAGAAGGGCAGTATAGAAATATAAATAAATAAATAAATAAATAAATAAATAAATAAATAAATAAATAAATAAATAAATAAGAAATTAAGAAGGGTCACCGCAAATGTCAGGCACAGACTTGGGTGTGAGGAATTTTTACATTTATTTTTCAATTTATTAAACATTTATTGAGTGCTATGACTATATATAGTCATGTTGTCACCCCCCCCATGGCCAAAGGAGGGAGTGGGGAGGGGAGGAGCCCCAGGTGGGCATGTACACAGCTATGCTTCCCAGCTATATTCTGCACTATCATGCCACTTATGGGGTTTCTCAAAACCTGAAAAATGATTCAGGGGTTTCTCAGTGGGAAAAAAAGTTGAGGAAGGCTGTGCTAGTGGGTAAAGACTTTTCTGTTTTGTCCAGCATATGCTTATTGACCCGCTGTATTGTTTGCTTTTAATTGTTGGTTTTATGTATATGCATAATTCTTAGAAGTCAATTTTAATGTATTTTTAGCTGTCTACCTCCTCAAGGGCCCAAACTGGCAAGCAAACTCTTTAAACAAACAAATGTAGTTGTTTCAGCCAAGAAGCTTCTTGCCCAACCCCTTGACACTATACTTCTCAAGTAGCGTTGTGGGAATACACATGTGCCAAAGCATTACGAACCACTATCAAATCCTTGAAAAACATGTTTTCACTAGGTTATAGAGGCAACTTGTAATTAGGGGACAGAATGCATTTTTAGCACTTTGCCTATTACTACATGGGATTATTTCTCAAGAGCACCAAGACAGTAACTAATGTTCTTGAAATGTAATTTTTTTTTGGGGGGGGGGGGAATTTATTAATAAATATAACTGAAAGTTGGCCTTTGACTCATGTTCTAGATGCTGCCCGATTAGATCCCTGACATGGCTTTACTTTGTTCATACATTTGTGGAAGTCTGATTAACTCAATGAAAATTATCCACAAGCAAACATGCATGGGGTCAGGTCCAGCAAACAGTCATGCTGATGGAAGGGATTTCCGATAGCAGAAAAGGAATTCCTTCCTTCTTGTCTCCTGCTGCAGTAGGAAATGTTTCACAAAATGCTGCTTTTGGGGGATAGGGGTCACCCCCCAAGGACAGCATGAGATGCAAGCTGTAGTCTGCAGTGGAAGGGGGAACCTGGAGAATATTTTCATCACCAGGCTTATGGTCGAGGCATAAATAACACCCACCAATATAGGCTGGCCTCACTGCTGAAGGACGAGTGAGTTGGAAGATCAGCTCCTTACAAAAACCTCCTGTCTGGGTAAATTTTAGCTGGGGATATAAAGGAAATTGTAATTTTAAAAAGATTTTTTAACTGTATGTTTTAAATATTATTACTTTCCCTGAGCAAGGTGGAAGGGCAGGTTGCTGTTGATGTTGTTGAGTTGTTATCATTATCACAATTATTATAAGTGTTTGTTAGCAGAAATTGACCCACAATCCAACCTACAGGACAGAATTGTATGTCTACATGTAAATGTTGATCTGTGCTTATATCAGAGAGTATGTTAAGCAATATAAATAACTCATTTATGATCCTGGTTTAACTTCTCCGTGGGTGGGTGTGCCATACAATATGTGTTTGTGTGTACATGTATGTAAAATATTATGATAAATCACATGTAGAAAGGAGGCTGACTATGTGACAGATTCATATATTGATGCTGGAGGTTTGTCTACAGCCCATCCTGTTAAGCAAAGCAAAGCAAAGCAAGGCAAATGTTATTAATGTGTTAAAGAGAAATACTTGCTAATAACTAGATAATTTTAAGGTGCTAAGTTCATACCATCTGTTAATTTTAGTTGTGATTAAAGAGGTAAATCCTAATGCCCATTATTCCTCATGACAGGACCAAGAAGGCTTAAAGCATTAGCCGTCGCAGGCCGAAGAGAAGAAGCAATGAAGGATATCAGCAATCTTAGCTGCAATTGAGGAATTGGCCCGTCCTCCACACAACAAAAGTGATACAAAAGAATTACACCCTCACTAAAGTCTATTTCCTCGTATAATCACACAAAATGATTTTTCTTAAATATGATAATAAATCACTGCAAAAAATCAATGTGGCAGAGCCCAACTGCTATGGCCTGATAACACATCAATCAATATTTAGTATTTAGATTTTAATTAATACATAGCAGTGCAGAATCCTTTTAAGAGAGAAATATTATCACAGATTAAAAAAAAAAACACCCTGCACTGTTAGCATGCAAAAGTTGTTGCTCATATCTGTCATTGATCAATCTGCTGGTGTTGTGATTAAAAACCCTTGAAAATATCAGACAAGAACATAAAAGAGATGGAGCTGAAGGGAGCGTGTTATGCACATCTCAGTCACTGGAACAGGATGCTGTATAATCGTAATGCAGGAGGAGAATAGTGCTGGCTGAATGTGTTACCTCCCCATAGATCACCTTAACAGTATAACAAAATTCACTGCATGAGAAATAATTTTACACTAAATGGAAGAATGTTTTGGGTCCAGAGGAAATATACTTACTAATGGCAGTCAACACATTCTATGTTTCAAATATAAAAACAAATGTTGATTACTGAATTTAAACATTTACCCTTACTCCTAACTGGAAGATTTTTAAGGGGACTAATTATTATAGACATTTGAATATTATTGGTGTAAACAGTTGAGATTGGCCATGTGAGATAGAAATCTAGAGAAAAAAACATTAGACGATGTACTGGGGGATGAATTCTTTACCTTCTTTCCCCCACATATTGAATTCACACTTGAAATATTCATGATATAATTAACACTCTCTTTTAACTCATATCTTGTAATCTGTCTCATAAGAAGGATCCTCAGTTTGATTTCCATACCTAACTGAAGAAGTGAGTCCTGAAATCTTCTATAGAAATAAGTGGTGTGTCACTGTTTTTCTGTTTTATTTGGCTGAACCAAAATCAGTTCAATACTTTTCATCATGCTTTTCTAAGAAAAAAATGATTTCAGAGGTGGTGATGGTTAAGAGTATATTTGCAATGTTTGTTCAAATATACTAAAGAACCTGAACAAAAGAATGTTTGATTAAAGTCAAGTTAGATATGTGGATTTCTTCTTCAGGGAAAGTGAACTGCTACTATACAGGAAGCAATATATCTAATCCTCAGCAAGGCTGAATCTGTGAATACTTAAATTCTTTAATCTAAAAACATAATAAAAACATTGGGGCATTAACTCCATGAAATAATGGAAACAGCATCTATAGCTTTAAGAAACATCTTCTCTGTGACCATTGTAGAGATTGCTAAGCAACAAAAGAAGTATTGCCAACTTTCAAGCATTAGTTTCTTTCAGTGAAAACTGTGTGTGAGGGGAAAGGGGTTCTTTCCAGACCTGTTCAGCTTCAATAGAAGAAATTATTAGGACCAGGACCAGAAGCAACAACCAGGCTACTTATGACTACCTGACTTGCATGACACCCAGTTTATGGGAATTGCCAGGGTGAGTGAAAGAGGAAATAGAGTGGGAGGGAATACAGTCAAAACTAAGGTTCACCACATATGTCTTTATGAGTTCTCCATTGCCCAGCTCGGCCTCGTTTATCCTAGAGAGAGGATGCTTGGGGAAGCAAAAGAGGGAAAACTGAAGATGGGAAGGGGAGAAAGTAAGTTGCCTGCCTGGTGGGAAGGAAGGAAGATGGCAGGTCTAAGGAAAAGGTATGAGGGCTTTCAGGGAAGGGAAATATGTAGTAGTCTATGTTTCAAACAGTGCAGTTCTAAGCATACTTACATGCTTCTAAGTCCATTGATTTAGAAGGGTAGAACACTACTTAGGATCAAATTGCTAAACTTTTATACCTTGTCTGTCAGTTTCTATATATATTGATTGCAATGGAAGTCTCTAGTTACTCTGTACAAATAAAATGTTAATATTTTCCCTATGAGAACTGAAGTTTGGCTTTTGACAATGGAAATGGCTTGACATTTTATTGAATGTAGGTATTCTTTTTATTTTCTCCTTTTTTGGAAAAGGATCTCTGCACTATTTGCGTCTGTATTTATGCCTATATTTTCCATGCTCCTCAGCCAATGCTGGCTCCTAGATCAGCTCACAAAATACAGAAACATCATATCAAAAACATACATATGCTACCCCCACTTTATATATTTAGCTGGTTGCTCTTATTATTATGTCTATTTAGACACACAAAAATGGTTTTTCAATTGTGCCCCATTAAATGTTGGCAACAAGTGGAAAAAAATGTTGATTCGTCAACAGTGAAGAAAAGCATAGAATAGCCACAGAGATTTTAGATTACACTATAAAAGCCTGTTTGCTAATACTATTTTCCTGGAGGACTTCGAAGTAATATCTTTTATTTATTACATTGTAAAGCAGCCCAGCTGTAGAAAGAAATTTTACAGCTGAATTTCTTAAAGCCAGCATATAGCACCTGAAAAAGGACAGCTGGTGGGAAGGAACACCCTTTGTCCCACCATTCCCTTGGTTTCCACCAACTGATTCTACAATAACTACATCATGATGATTTTTTCCTCAGCCCATCAACCATTATTCTCAAAATTAAGCCAGACAAATGGCATAAGAAGACTTTATTGAGAATGGAAACTTGTTAGTAACCTCATTAGGCAAACCTGTGACAAAAGGTCTTTTAATGGATTTTACATGAGGCTTACGCATCAAAGCAGTTGGCGAAACTGGATTAGAATTCTTGTTTAGGCAATGAGTCTTCATGTTTCTGGAGGTAAAAAGTCTGATAAGAGGAGGAAAAAAAAAGCTCCTCAGTTTTATTTTGTCCAGCACTGAGTGAAAACTGACATCTGGCCTATAATGTTGAAGTGTGGAAGTTTGGATGTGTGTCACTTGTTTGCTGGGAATGTATTTGGGGGAAGAGAGTGGGGCAGGGGATGGTGTCACAAGGTATAGGGTGTAGGCTAGGTGATGCTATGGTAACGCCATGAATTAAAATCAGCATCTGTTGAGGCAAAGCAATATTTGCATGACTGGGTTTCGCTAACTCACTCTAGTGAAAATAAACCAGGATTTTGCGTTTCATCTGAATCAAACCAATGTGTATTTTTTAAAAACAAAGACAGAAGATCATGCCTGCCAAAATCATCTTTGTGGCACTGGACATCATCCTGGCCTTCCAAAAGATATAGGATGTTAAACACAATTGACTGTCAGTTTAACTATAGTAGAAGGGAGAAGGGAAATTGGCCTACTCCTATTATGGAGGAAATTTGGCTCAGGCAGAAATTTTCCATTTCTTTATTCCTACTATCCCCTTTGTTTGCCAACTTGTTTATTCCATAAAGTTGGTTTGTTCTATGCAAATTCCTCCAACATTTTCCTGTACAAATTGTACATCCTTGCCTTCTGAGTATTTGAATTCTTTTGAAACCTTTTTGCACAGACATTCTAAAGTCGTGGAGTTTGGATTTACACAGTGAGAAGGAACTGATTACTGTAAATGGATATACGGCTGCTGAAATAACCAACACATTTTTTAAATGTTATTTTGAAAAAGCTCGACCTATGCTTAATTCTGGTGCATTTCCACTGCCCACCCAGGTATATACATATTTGCAAACAGGTGTGGAGACGGAGCAGATATACGTGAATGTATACTTAAGCAGACATCTGCCGCAGGGCCTGTTTTGTGGAAAGGGAAAGGGCCCATGCGCGCAAGCCTAAAGCATATGTATTCATTCTCTAGATAATCAGAGACACAGATAAAATAAAGCTTCTCGAATGACAGACATTCTGCAGACAGGGTTGTTAGTTTATGTAGGCTATAGGCAGAGTCGACTGGAAAATTTTGATCACTTTAATTTACTATAGCCAGCATGCCTGCTGTACTCATCCAGCACTTTTATCAAGCCCTGTGAGGTGGTATTGATTTTTTTATTTTCTATGTAGGATAAGAAGACAGAGAGTTAGGAGCAAGAGTGAATGAAGAACTTTCCTCAGATTACTGCTATTCTCTAGCTTATTGCATCCTGTCGCTTGTAGTTTCAGATGATGTCCAGTATGTCAGGGTTGCTTGAAGCAATAAACAGGGTGAATAACAATGGAAAGGCAAGATGAGAAAGATTGAAAAAAGGAGAAAGAGGCAGCCCGGAAAGGAAAGAAAGTGAATGTGAGAAATCAAAAAGGGGGGCGGTGGTGGAGAGCAGAGGTTGAGAAAAAGTGTCTGCTGAACAGAGAGCTTGATGAGAGCATTCCTTTAAAGGAGCTCCATAACCGGCCGTGACAGTTTTTCACCAAAACCGCTAAAATGTAAAACCCATCAGGTTGCGAAATAATGGAAACGGTGCCCTTTATGTTTTATTATTTTGCTACAAGAAACAGCAAGGCAAAGCAGGAGAGAGTGAAAGAGAGTGAAGTGTTTAAGAGTGATATTATTCCCCCCCCCCCATGGGCTCCTGGACTATTGCAAAATGATGGATTTCTCTCTCCCCCGTTTTTGTTTTGTAGCTAGGCCTCAGACCTTAGAAAACTCTTGGAGAGTCTGATTTTGCAAGCTCTGCACTGGTTCGATCATAGTCCTTCAAGATCTTTGGGTGCATTTTGCTGAGCAGCGGCTCCATGGGAACCCAGTCTATTTACAGTAGAGAATGTGCTGCACCTGTTTGCAAAGGATGGTGGATGATACCTCTGCCAGGTTATATCTGTAGAACAGACTCCCTGTTGGATATAAATATAGATCTTGCATTTTGGTCTGTTACACAGGAGGAAGTGGATCACTTAGAGCACATTATGCTAGCAATCTAGCATCTGTGCTGGCTTCTTCCAGCCTTATGGACACAATTCACAGTGTTGGTTATTATATATAAAGTCCTAAATGACTTTGGATGGGGAGTAGCCTATCTATGTTGAAGATGGCTTCCTTCCCTGTTTCCCATCCTTATCTTTCCATTCCCCGAGGAACAATGTCTATGCATAAACTATGAATGGTAGGAATTGAAAAATCTGTAGGTACATGTGGGGACCCACAAAACTTGTAGGGAGTGGGCATCCCCCCACCTGGGCTTCCATCCATCTCCCTGTTCTTTCCTTTTCTTTCTCTTCCCAAGCCAACCCCCTTATTTTCCTTCATTCATCTTCCAAACCAATCTCCCCTTCGTTGTCTTTCTCTCCCTCACCAAGCCAATGTCCCCATTCTGATAATCTCTTTTGCTTGAGGCACCAAACTTGCAGCCTCTTCTTTAAAAATTTCCTGGACTAGGGAATTTCCTGCAGAAATATTGGACTAGGGAATCCAATTCCTATCTTCATTATGATAAAAAAAACCCTAAAAGATTATCTGGTCTGTTCATAAATTCTCATCATAGGATACAATGGAGTCCATTCAATGGTGCCATTGGTTTCAATGCTGCCAAATTGATTTCATCAAATCAATTTGGATGAATCAGATTTGGTCTGAATTGTGTCAGACCAAATCCAAAACAATCCAGTTTTCTCTTCCTTTGCACACCCCTATGCACTTTTGAATTTGGAGAGAAGGGATTTTCTGGACTGAGCAGAAGTTAGTGGGTGTTCCAAAAATGACATAAAAAGGACAGCCATAGTACAAAAGGTGGTTAATTCCAAACTAGAAAGGTTGTATTGATACACCATCATGAGAAGAGCTTTGTTGCTGAGCTCTGTTAAAGATGACTTGCTTGACCTTACATTGCAAAAGAAGAAGCCAGGAGGGTGCCCTTTATGGTCCTTTGTACTTGTTGATTTCTTATGGTTAAAAATGAAGTTGTAAGAAATGAAAGGTTCTTTTAAACATGTGATGTCTTCTGAAAGGGTTAACACTGACAGGATGGTAGGAGATCCATGATTAGATCTTCCGAGCATCTTGTAGAGCTTAATTAAAACTGCACATGCTCCATACTTGGATTGGGTTTATGTGGGGAGAGCAGAACCTTTTAACTTTTCATCTCCACACAGTTTTATAAAATAGAAACCAGGCTCCTCATACTGTTATGCCCTGTAACAAAAAAAAGGTGGGCAAAAAATGGGTCAACCTGTCTTTTTTCTCCTTTAGAGAGAAACTAAAAGCATGGAACGAAACTTTTCTGGTTAGCCCAGTCTTACAGAGCTCGAAAAGTTAACAAGCCTCTCTTCCCCATAGAGCTCCAATCAAAATCTTGTGTGACTTTAATGTGCCTTTAAAATACTAATGGAAAGACAATCTCTTTCATGTCTAGTTTTATCCTAGGAGGTTCATTTGAAAGGCTGTTTTGACATTCTTCTGAAGCTTCCATGTCATCTGAATATAGTGTGTTGGTGTAAAGGGAAGTGTCATGGAATATAGTTAGTATTGTATTATTTATTAAACTTCATTTATACCCTACTTTTCTTCCCAGTGGGGACCTAATGCCATTTACATCCTTCTCCTAACCTTCATTTTATCCTCGTACAGAAATTGTCAGGTAGTTTTCGGGATGTATGACTGGCCAAGATCACCCAGCAAGCTTTCATGGCAGAATAGAGATTTGAACTTGGGTCTCCAAGATCCTAGTCTGACACTCTAACCCAAGCTTTCTCAAATTTTTTTAGAATTAAGAAACCCCTGAAACATTTATCAACCCCCAGAAGTGGTGCAATTATGCAGAATATGGTTGGGGATCATAGCTGTGTACTCACCCACCTGGGGTCCCTATCCTTCCCACCCCCTCCAGGCCCATCATTGGCCATTTTGGGAGGGGGTGGGTGGGTTGACATGACCATATATTGTCATATCACCCGATATATAAAAATTCCCACCCATTTGGGAAACCCTGGTTGAGAAAGCCTGCTCTAACCATTAATCTGCATTGGAAGTCTATACAATAAATTAACAGATGTCATACTTATTTATCTAGGGTGCCAACCAAATGATTGCATGTCACCTGCATCCTGCTACAGTCACCCCCCCTCAAAGTACTCTTAAAAGTTGAAAAGCTCTTTGGACCATGATTCATTGTGGCATGAGGACTTGCAATGGGGAGGAAGCTGGCTGATTCCTTCCATGTGTTTTTGGGAGATAACTTTCTGAAATCCTATGTAGAAATTTCCATGTACATTCTGTCCATCATACAGACAGCCGCTGTATGAGTCCAAAGCAATTTCTATGTCTTCTGCTTCCCTTAGGGTACTTGCGATGCAGGATCTGTGCAATCCGGATTGCTCATTGTTTATTAAAAATCCCAAAATCACCATGGGGTGGGGTTGTGGCAGCAGTATGTGGGGCCATGGCACAAGGAGGAGATCCTTTTCTGCATACTGTTTCAACAATACAAATCTCCCCTCAGGTTGTTTGCACCACAGGGGAAAACATACAAGATTCAAATTGCCCCCTCCCCGGAACTGTTCTTAGGTATTTTTTAAAATTGCATAGTTCGGTACTTAGTGCTCTTGGTAACAAGGGCTTTTGTGGTGTGGGTCCATAGCAAGTCCTTTTGAAAAACGTTTGCTAGATCTACTCAGCAGCAGATCAGCAGTAAGGCCTTGGTGTTGGTTTTTGCTTGCTGTGATCCTAGTTTTGGCATCCACATCCATTCATGTTGTTCATGTTAGTGATCCACTGGTTCTTTTTCAATGTTTATATTGTTGATATTATTTTCATGGATTGTTTACCTTGCTAGCTGCTTTCTGACTGGTGGACAAAAAGGGTTGTCTTTGTGTATCAAGTGAGCAGCAGACAAGGGGTAGCTGCTCCATTTGACTATCCTTAGGAGAAAGGATAGATTTATACATCTGCAGTGTGTCTTAAGCTCCAACAACTCCCTGGACCTTTGATTGTAAATTGGTTTTGAACTCATGGTTGGAAATGAAAAAGACGTTTAAATTATCCAGTAATGGTAGTAGGTATTTTTATATTTCAGGAGAGATTTCTGAAAATACTTCTTGTTCTGTCTCAGAGATACAACCCAGATTTCATTAGTTGACTAACCAGATTCAAAGAAGACTGTAAATTGAATAAACGATTCCACATGAGGCAGGTTATGCCCAAACAGTAATGCAAAGATATAACTGAAATAATTTAGACATATGGATAAGAACCTTCAAAATCAATAGTGCTGGAAGAAATGAAACATATGCTGATGCAATCAAACAGAATTGAATTTCATACAAATGTTAGCAAATCTGTATCAGATTATCACAGCAAAAACTTCATTTTCATTGATTTATAATGTATTATTATTGTTTCTACCAAACTGCCATAGACAGCCATTTAGCAGCTGCCAAGCGCCTTAAGGGTAAATAAAGGATATCACTGATGGTGATGGGAATATAGACGTTTAAGAGTCTAATAATTCACGAGTGCAGCAGGTATGATATTTGGTTTCTGTGTATTCTTTAATGTTTTACTATAATGTACTCTTCTTCTACAAATTTCTGTGCACTTTTATTCTGGAAGGTCAGTAAAAGCAGTAAGAGACAATGTTGGCTATTAACCCTTTTGTGAAAGGGTTGTATATTTTTATCTCGTGCCATAAATGGCATACTTGAAAATTAATGTCTTTGTTGTAAAAGGAAATTATATAAAAGAGGACGTACCACAGGCAGGAGGGATGATCGGGGACTGAGCGCAATTCCTGACTTTTCTGGATGGCCTTGGGAAGAATCATTTGCTATGCAAAGTTACTCCTGTTTAAGACCACTGATTTCTGTTTGGTTTAGAATGGAGTGCACAGAAAGCCACTGCCTGTCTTCCATCAATGAACTGGGTCATTTATATTAGCATGGACCCTACTGTGTCCTGCCACTCTGCTGTGAAATGTTTGAAGCCTTCCTCCAGCCAAAGGAGATGTCCTTGAACTTGAGTGGCTCTTGCACTGGATGAAGCACTACTAAAGTTGGAGGAAAGCTCCTTAGGCTGAAGGAAGACTTCCTAGAGGCTGGAGGGCACCGCCCCATGAAGACTGTTGCCAAACTGGGTGGAATGGAATCATAACATGCAGACAAACACTAGGATTGGCTTTCCAATGTGTAGGACAGGTTTCTAAGCCAGGGTTTCATGAAACACTTAGGTTTCTTGACAGCCTTGGAAGAGTTTCCTGAATGGGTGGGAGTTAATCCTTAACACTTTGCTTACCTTATATTTGGGAAACAGCCTCCTGGGCGGAGACTGTCCAGGGCCCGATTGGGCTGTCTGGACTTTACTTTCAGTCCCAGCCCCACTCAGGCCTGCCCCCGATAAACCCGGCGATACCACTTACCTTCATTTAACAGTCGGACATCGCTGGGGTAGGAGGTGGGCTTCTGGCTGGCTTCCAGGCATTGCACACCGAGGCATCTGCCTGCCCCAGCCCGGCCAAGCCTCACAGGGCCGTGCAAGTGGTCCCTGACGCTTGGCTGGCCCAGAGCAGGCCTTTAGCCTTCGGTGGGAGGGGGGCAAGGGACCTGCTTGCCCCAGCCATTGTGGGGAGGGGAGGCGATGGACCTGCCTGGCCCAGCCCGCCAAAGGAGGAGGCAGACAGGGGTGCCAGAGCACTCTGGGGAGAGAGGAGGGAAGATCTCCCTGCCACCTATGCCTGCCTCCTCCAACCCTGACTCAGGCAATGGGCTTTCAATGGGTGATATGATCATATGCAGTCATGTCAACCTGCCCCCCAGTGGCAAATGTTGAGCCTGGAGGGGGTGGGAAGAGGAGGAGCCCTGGGTGGGCATGTGCACAGCTATGCTTCCCAACCACATTCTGCACTATCATGCCACTTATGGGGTTTCTCAAAACCTGAAAAATGATTCAGGGGTTTCTCAGTGGGAAAAAAGTTGAGGTAAAGGCTGGTGTAGGAAGAAAAGAGACTTTAGGTTACTTGGACATCTACACATATGTTAGATATATATTGTTTCATACGCTTCACTTCTGCATGTTATAGAACAGCTTGACCAGGTCAGGCTAGTGGCAATGTAAACAGGGGGTTGTACAATAATTTGCAAACATATAGGTTGAGTAGATAGCAAATGAGTACTAGGAGAAAGTGCTAGTTTTCATTCTCAAAGTATATAGCAGTGCTCTGGAAAGCCATGTTTCAAAAACTGAAAACTGTTTTCTCTTTTTCTCCTCAAACCAGACATTCCCTGCTTTCCGTATTTTGGCAAGCTGTGAACTGTAGTGCTGGCTGAGATTATAAAGCAGACTCCTTATCCAGAGTCTGAGGGAGATAGGTTAAAATGTCCCATTTTCAGCTTTCTCCAACTATCACACAGTGTGCACAGAATGTCTACAGTATGCTATAGAATTGCTGTAACATTTTTAAAGACCCAAAATGTTCATCAGCCCTGGATGTTTCAACCATTGCTTAAGTCAGATGTAATACAAAATGGAATCTTTTGTCTCCTTTTCCTTTCTCCCTCATACACAGTGCGTCCTCTCCCTCTCTGAATTGCACGTCCTCTGTTGTCTAGAATTATATACAATGGCAAGCGTAAACCACAACTGTCGTGAACTATGGTTTCCCACTAAACAGGAAGGGAAGAGAAGGAGCATGTAAAGAGGGAGGGAGGAGCATGTGAACCTAAGGTTTATTTCAGGTTCATTCACACAATCCTAAACAATGTTTTGGCACTATGTCTCCATGGTGGCTTTTCTTGTCTATCTTCAGGGATGTGTAGTCTACATTTTGGCAGGTGAACATCTTAGTTTTTTACCATGAGTCTGAGAACTGAGAGGTTAAGCCAGAACAGAATAAACTACTTAGCAAGCCATGTTCGTATGGAAAGGTCTACAAGCATTTTTGAGGAATATGGTGCTTTTTTCTTGGAGGACCTGCCACTCTGCAGAGTTTTAGTGTGAAATAAATTCAAAAGGTGTTTTTTTTTTTGGCATATCTAAATAGTATTTTTTAAAAGCAAACAAACATGTTTTATTAATTCAACCCAAGAAGGGTTGAATTACAAAACTAAACTCTCTAATGTGAGCTTAACTTTGCCCATATTGAAATAGGCTAGTGTTCACCTTTATTAATTCACATTCATGCTTTTGAGTACATGTTCTACTTTATGAGTTCAACTCAGCAGGTTTTTTTTTTCATGTGACTTTTGCATTGAGGCAGGTGATTGAATTCCATTGCAGTGAGATACAATTTAACTAGAAAAATAATTCATTAACAGTACAGAAAGAGTGGTTCTTTTTATGGTTTCAGTTTAAATCTCTATAGGGTATGATGATTAGCATTCTATAACAGGGACCTGCATAATCCCCACCTCATTGTCAAATCCTCACTTTTAAAATAATCTCCTGCTAGATACACAAAGCAGTAAATGACCTAAAAGACATTAAATGTTCATAAATGGCCTTGTCCCTCAATTGGAAGTGTTATGCTTTTTATTTAGTTATCATATAGCCTGTGTATTGTAGTCAGAAGACCCGAGGGTTGTCTGGAAGCCAGGCAAGGGTGTTCAGAGATGGTTGGCCACTTCCTGCTTCTGCATCATAACCCCTAGTGTTACTTGGAGACGCTACCACCCAAATCCTTGAAGATCTCCCATCCAAATAATGGCCGAGGTTGTCCCTACTTAATTTCTGAAATCTGATAGAATCAGTCTTGCCTGAGCTATTTTGGTCAGGCAGTGTTGTGCTATTAGCCATTAATGTTTGTTACATGTATAGCAAAGTTATAGATGTCATTCCATCCAGATGTGCTTTTTTACAAACAGCTTTCATTTCAAAAGTGGGGATATGGCACCAACACTTGATACATCCGAGTCACTAGCCATCTCAAAGGTTACTCATCATGACTGAGAGATGCTTGTGTACAACCAGGCATGATGTGAAACTTCTCCCATGTGTGAGGAAACTGTAGGTTATTACAGGCAGGAATGATAACTATATATTTAATACAGGGAAAAGCCCTGGGATCACACTGGCATATGCACACGCTCTGTGTGAAAGTTGTTCATTTTGTCTATGCACAATAGCACCCAACATACATTTATGCATAAAGAAGCCATACCTGTAGTTTTGAATAGGGTACATGTATGAGAAACAGCAAACGTTCTGTAGGCTTAAGGCAATTAGTGAATTGGGGTGTATACTGCTTTGGTTCAGATCTATTTACCTAGCATTAACCCACAGCTAATTTGTTCTGTTACTTGCTTTTTGGGATGGAGGGAGAAACACATAGCCAGAAGGAATCCCAAAAACCAGCTCAAAAAGACCCTATACAACACAGGTAATTCACAGCTACCTCTCCCCAACTTTCCCAGTGACCCCTGCTCTACACCCAGAGGGAGGCAAACAAATATAGGTTAGTTTGCCATTCCAAGGAGACATTTTAGCTTTGCCTCCTTTTATCCTGCTCCCTTCCCCCCTACACACAGCATTAAAGTTATTGATGGATGTATCAAAGGATAGGAATGGTATTCTTGTTCAAGAAGAAGGTAGCACCCCACAACCCCAACAACCATTCTACCATAATCTAGACTTGCATAAAATAATTACTGGAAATTGTGTCCAGCCTGATGACTGTTGCTATTTAATCACCATTATAGGAAATGTTACTATTGTTTCCAGGTATCAGTACAAATGAAATGTTAAATGATACCTCAAGATAATAGGCTTGATGTAGGCTGGTCCTTCCTGGATCTGCCCTGACTTCCCTACCATGGGATAGCCAAATGATGGCTCTCCAGATGTCCATGGACTACAATGACAATGAGCCCTTGCCAGCATGCAGTTTGGTCACTCCTGACATAAACTATCATAGTAAAAAATGGGCATTTTCAAAAAAAGTAGAAACCTGGTGAACATTCCTGACTAGAGGAAGTAGATATGTAAGGGGAATGAACAAAGAGTGTGACTCAACAGTGGACAAACTGAAATGAACTGACAAACTGAAATGCAAACACTCCCAATAGGGAAAAAATAGCAAATGGTTATAAGTCTCTTTTTTGAGCCTGTGTTCATTCACAATAGGGAAAAATGTTTCTTTACCAGAATATTTAATAGTTCAATTCCCATATGAATCATATCCACAATGGTAAAAAACCCACCCATGACATACAAAAAATGATAATCATGATATCACTTGCAAATGTTCTCTAAGGCTTCCATTATATTTTACTTCCAAGATAGAACTAAAACCAACGAATCTATCTATCTGCCTGTCTATCCATCTGTCTTATTCTGTCATCCTTTCCTTCCTCCCTTCCCAGTAAGTTTACTATCCATCCCAAGGAATCAAGTAGGTGTTGGCAGAGTTTGAATATGCAGAGAGTGTGCAGCACCAGACTGTTTAAAATAATAAAATAGTCTTATTTGGATGAGAAACGACTATGCATAGAAAGAGAGAGAGAGAGACCTAAATTATTGTCTGCAGTCATTCTTCTGATTCACTGCTGTTCTGCAGGGAAGAAGTACACTCAAAAGCAGGATGTTGAACCAATAAGGACACTGGAGGACATAATCTGAAAATCATCAGGAAGTTGCTGCCCTTATCTTTGCTAAATATACATCACTTCCAGTGCCCCCTGCAGGACACTCTTTATATTCTGCTCAATTATGCACACTGCAGATCTTGCACAGTGCAACAGTGGGGACTGGAGAATATGTTGATGAAGTGGCTAATTCTGTGTTTCCAATGTCAAAGTTTCCAGTTCCTCAACTGAGAACTGTACTTTTGCACTCAGATTCCAGGCCCTGTAGAATTTTATGTTAAGACAGCAGGTCCAATAGGGGCGGCCTATAAATATGATTATGATTAATAAATAAATAAAAGTAAAGATGTACGTTGGAATGCATATATACATTGTAAGGCTTAAACATATTTGGAGACATGGATTTCCACTGAACTGATAGCATTTGGTTGGGTCAAATTAAAAGAACATATGTCTTTTTTTTTTTTTGTGGATTCATATTCTAGTACGCCAGCATCTTGGAAAAGAGCCTTTTGACTGGAAGCTACAGAGAAACAAGTAGAATGTGGTAAAAATAAAACAGCTAATGAGATTCACAGGACATAGGCTATGTGAGTAGTGAATCAAAGAGTCTTAGCCTATTAAACTGTACAGCATGACTGTCATTTAGCTTTACTGAGGCTCTGATTGCTCTGATTCATTATGATCTTAGTGAGAACTAAGAGAAGGTATATAATTTGTGCTGGAAAATCTTTGGCCTTGGCTACACATTTATGAGGAGATCATGTTATGATCTGTGAACATTTGTTCAAGATTTTCCTTGTGATGAAGATGGAAGATCCAGAGCAGCCTTCTCGAGAAACCCATGAAATAATCTTCAGTCTTCAAGAAATCCCAGCAGCGGCATGATTGTGTAGAATATGGCTGGGAAGCATAGCTGTGCACTTGGCCGCCTGGGGCCCCTCCTCTTCCCACCCCCTCCAGGCCCATCATTGGCTGTTTTGGGAGGGGGGGGCATATTGAGATGAATATATATGGTCATATCACCCAATAAACATTTAAATATAACAATTAATTAACTTCTACCCATTCAGGAAACCCTTCCAGGGCTGTCAAGAAACCTGAAGCCTGATCTAAACTCATAGTTTTAAGGCTGCCTTAGGGACTTGGGTAGTCCAGTCAAAAAGCACTATTGAAGATAGTCATGTAGTGACGCATGGTGTGATGATCACTCAATGCAAGTCCAGCTCCAAACTCAACTCATGTTTGCTAAAAGATGCCACTGCTGTCAGAACTTGGAGTGATGTTTGATGTGAAGTAGTTTCCTTTCCATTACTTCACCCATATTATTCCCTGTGTTCCTTCACCCCAGCAAATGGCAGCCAATGGTGTGGAGAAAAAGTGGAGATACATACAACATGATGAGGTTCCAACAATGGCAAGACAGATTAAATGTTACAGGAAGAGGACTCAATTGAGGATGGCAATAGCTTGGTGGCAGATATTTGTCAGACATCACAGGCAGTTACACCATCTGTTTCAGAAGCTTTGTGATGGCACTTGATGTTGCATTTGGATCTGGTTGCAGGAAGCCAGAGACAACGCTAATCTAATTACCCACATTTTGACAAGCGCACGTGATTGTGTGTTCTTAGTCTAAACTTGTGTGAAAGGAAATTCTTCTTGACTGTATGTTGATTGCATTAATCTCAGGAAGTTTAGGAAGTTAAACTAACAATGACCTTTCCCCTTAGAACCAGATGATAACCTAAGGCATGAGTGGTCTGCTACAATAGGGCATCACAGCCCAATAGTTTGAAAGTAATCTTATCATTTTTTTTACATCATGGCACACCAAGTTTTCCTGCTAAAGGCTGATGTGAAAGCAGACTTCAGGCATTCTGACAGGATTGCATTCCATTCAGAATTCAAGAAAGTGATAATAGTTTTGTGAGCACAGAGGAAAATATTTTTTCGTTCTTTGCTTCGACTGTTGTTGCATTACAGATAATATTTATATGTGTCATCTCATCTTCTAGGAGAGGTGACTTTGGGAAACAACAACGAGCATGCTCAGAAAGACATCCAATGAGTAGACAGGCAAATGGGAAGGATGTTTTGTATATTACTCAGTTTACAGAGAAGTGAATATCATCCTTGACAATAGTGCAGATTCCCTTCAGATGGGCCATCCCAGACTTTGATACCTGTGTTCCTAAAGAAAGAGGCAGCTGGAAAACATGGCAACGGACACTAGTAATTTAGCAGTATGCTCACCTCATGTCTCAGGAAGTGAGCTGATTGTCTTCTAAATTATGATTTCAATTATTTAATAACTGCTGGAAACCTGCCCTGAAAGATTTGTCTGGTTGCTTTGATCAATGTTTGCAGTCCAGCACTTCCCACCATACATATGGAAACCCGCAAATGGGATCATGGAAGCTAAACCTGGCCTCTGGTGAATTATTTTGCCATCCTTCCTCCTGCCTTTCCTGTCATCCTTCCTCCCATGCTGTTGCTCTCCCTTGCTCCTATGTGTGGAAAATCACTCCCTCCAGTCTAACTGATCTTTCATTTTGTTGAAAGCAATTTTATTGGTTAGTGAACTACTCTGTAACTTCCCCTTTCTGTTCATTAGGTAGCTGACATCATAATGTTTGATTTAATGTCTAGCAGGTGTCAAATAGGCTACAATCACATATATATTTTTTAAAAATTAAAAATATTATAAATGTAAGAGGAATCACAAAGGAACATAACCTGTAATTTGGCAGGGTATTTCAAAGCTTTCTGGTGGCACCATCAAAAGTCTAAAGATGAAACACAACCAAGAAAGCATTTGTCATGCACAACTATGATGTAGTTACTAGTCAGAATGAAGACTTAAAATCTGATCTCTGTGAAATGGTTATGAGCCCAGGTCCTCTTAGTGAGGACTCCTCAGAGGAAGAGCCAGGAGCTCCCAGCTTCACCGAGCCTCAGCTAGATGAGAGCTTAGCTCTTCTACTACTGCACCATCTGCCCCTGAGAAAAGTGTTACCTGCTGCACATTTGCTTTATTATTACAAAGGCCCTTCAGGGGAAAAAGAAAACAATCACATGATGGAATCATAAAGCTCGAACAATTCAGTTTCATCCTGTTTTCTTGGAAATATGGTCATATTTCCATTGGTTTTGACACCTAAATTAGTATGTACAAGACTGCAGCTATATAATCCTTCCTATGCATGTTTACTTAGGGGCTTTACGCACCGGGATCTTTGTTGCAAATTGGTCACTGAATGAAAAATCGCCATTTAAAGTAGTGGAATTCGTCGTTATGCATACCTGCCTTTGTGGTGGAATCCAGTTGCGTTTTGTAGCGTTTCCCACAGGCTTCCGGTCTCGGCAGAAATCGCTAGAAAGGAAGCGCTATTGCCGAGCTGTCCCGCCCCTGGCCGTCAAGCAGCCAATGGGCAGCCGTTAGCATGCTCCCAAACAGCCCCTTTCCCTTTAAGAAAGGTTTAAAAAAAAAAAAACAGACCCATAGCAACGAATCTGGGTAGATTCGTTGCAACGGAGAGACCCATCCAGCTGCCTGGTGTGTTTGAGCTATCGTTTGATCGTTTGATCGTTGCCACGCTGCCTCGGAGTGAAAAAAAAAATCCCCCCCCCCTCACGGGCCCGATTTTCGGCTGAATGAATGTGTAAAAATTAATGGGAAAATACATCAGCAAACGGGCTTTTCTGTGGTTTGTGCTTAGTGGCTAAAGGGGAAGGACTGAAGCCAGGGAAGCCTCTAAACAGAAGAGGCTCGCTGGTGCGTTTATCCCCGCTCGCTCGGAGAAAAAAAAATGGCGATCGCTTCGCCGGAAGATCAGAGAAGACAGCCAGGGGGAGGGACTTTGTAGAAACCGCAACAATGTTAATGCACAGGTCTTTTTCGCTAGTGTTGCAGATTGGTTGCAGGAGTATATCGCTTTCCGGAGGGTGAATCCACTTTTGGGGATTTCCCTGAAAGCGCTACAAGGAAGCGCTTTTTGCAGATTGGTTTCAGGTGTGTTGCAGATTGTCGGCGACATCGTGCGTTATGGCAAATCAATAGCGTTTTCAATTAGCAACCATTGTGCGATTTTGAAGGCGTGCAAAAAGCCCCTTAGAATTATATGAAGTTAGCATGCCCTTAATCTAAGAATGTCCTGGGGAAGGCCACATGACCATCTGCCACTCAAAACTACCAACTTTTCCTGTTTACTGGGGCTAGCTCCTGTTTCCAGTCACTTGTAAGTAGAGTTGCCAGCACAAAGTTGGGAAATACCTGGAAATTTCAGGAGCAGATCCCAGTGATGCATGGATTTGGAGAGGGGAGGGACCTCAACAGGATATGATACCTTAGAGTTCACCCTCCAATTTTAATATCTGAGAGGGGAGCAAATGCATCTTGTCTTTAGCACAGGTGCATATAGGTACATACTCATGGGCATTAAGACGAGAGGGATGGTGGGTGAGTAAGCAGTCATTACTGGTAAGAACAAGGCACATCAGTATGTGCTGCTACCAGGATGTGCCAACTTCATCTGGGGAATATTGCCTTGGGAAATCCCTAGAGATTTGGGGGCAGTGTCTGGAAAGGACAGAGTTTGGAGAGGAAAGGGATATGATGCCATACAGAGTCTGCTTGCCCAGGCTGCCATTTTGTCTCAGGGAACTGACCTCTGTAGTATGGAAGTTGCTTGCAATTCTAGGAGAACTCCAGGTCTCAGATGGAGCTTGGCAACCCCAGCTTATGGTTACCAGATCCCAGCTGGGAAACTCCTGGAGATTTTGGTATGAAGCCTGCAAAGGACATGGACCTCAGTGGGGTATAATGGCATAGACCCTATAAACATCCATTTTCTCCAGAGGGACTGATCTTTGCCATCTGGAGATGAGCTGTAATTCCAGGGGATCCCCAGGTCCCATCTGGAGGCTGGAATCCCTATTGTAACTATTGCTCACCTTCTTCCTCGGATGAACAGGGAGGGAGAGGATCTGCTGCTATGGTGTTCATGGTCAAAACATTAAAGAAGGAGTTATGAATTATGTGAACAGCATATACAGATATGTGAATGTATGCCCATATGTATCTGTTCATGGCTCACTCCCATCTCTTATCACATGTAAATCCTATGGCTGGGGTACAGTAAGTGACACACCAGCATGGTGCAGTGATTAAAAGAAGAATTGATTCTTATATGCTGCTTTTCTCTATCCGAAGAAGTCTCAAAGGGCTTACAATCCCCTTTCCTTTCCTTTCCTTTCCTTTCCTTTCCTTTCCTTTCCTTTCCTTTCCTTTCCTTTCCTTTCCTTTCCTTTCCTTTCCTTTCCTTTCCTTTCCTTTCCTTTCCTTTCCCCACAACAGACACCGTGTGAGGTAGTGGAGGCTGAGAGAAGCCTGATATTACTGCTTGGTCAGAATGGCTTTATCAGTACTGTAGCAAGCCCAAGGTTACCCAGCTGGCTGCATGCAGTGGAGCCAGGAATCAAACCTGGCTTAGATTAGAGGTCGGCATTCCTAACTACTACAGCAAGCTGGAGTGTCGGACTAGGATATAGGAGAGTCAAATTCCCACTCTACCATGAAAGCTGGTGGCTGTCCCCGAGCCAGTCATATATCAGCTTCTAACCTACCTCCTAGGGGTATTGTGAGGGTAAAATGGAGGACGGAAAAACACCGGGGAGAAAAGTGGGGTATAAACAAAGTATATCAATAAATCCAGTTTTGCAAATTGAAACTGCATGAATATATTTGTCTGAAGATTTCTACTAGGGGACCACAGGACAGAGGATTTACAGGACTGAACAACACAGCATCCATTCCCCCCAAAACAGCTGGAGCAAATCTTGGCTTTCTAACCAAGTTTATATAAGAAGAAAGGTTTTACAGCTAGTTACCAATGTCTAGGTATCAGCATTAAAGTGGGGAATGTAGATGGATCATTCTCTCGATAGTGCTGCTGTAAAGTGACCCTGACACCAAATGCACCCAGAGTGAAGAAAACAGTGATAATACCAAGTCAGCTGATCACATGGAGGGATTCAGGTTCTGGGCTCTGAATGGCATATGCTTACCTCCAAGATTTGTGTATTGTCAGCCTCCATTTGATTCTATTCTATAAGACATGAGTTCTTCAGTCTGTAAACATTTCCACGCTGACCAGGCCTTTAGCTTAGCCAACATATGAAATCCATAAAGAGTCTTATTTTCTGATAAAAGAAATGGCTAAGGACAATTGACACTATCGTTTGAAGTCTGTAGCTCTCATGCTTGTTTAGGATTGTGGAAATGGAACAGGGGGCTGGGATTGATCGAGGAGAATTTGCCCAAGGTCCCCTTACCTTTAACATATTTTGTGCTCCATCTGCCTCTTATACAGAGAACGTAATATGATTTTGATTAGTTTCTGATGAGCTGCAATTTCAGTAAGTGCAACTACAGGGCTGTTGTTTTGTGCCGCTGCTACATCTCAACAGTAATTTAAGACAACTGCTCAGTTAGTTCTATTGATAAAATAATAAAAAAGACAGTATCTAAAAACATCACACAGAGATAAAACAAAACTACCATCTATCTAAATCTTGGCTTGCATCTCTTTATTAGCTTATGGAAGAACACTGGCCCAAACCACTTTGCATTCTTCATTAGTGCCAGCTCGGATCTTTAAAAGGCCTTGCTGTCAAGTTCACGACTGAAACAGAACTGCATTATATGCCTTAGAATTATCATGCAGTATAGCCCCTCCTGGCCAACAAACACAAATGATACATTTTAAATGCCCCCCCTCCCCGAAAATTAAAACATGGAGTGTTTGATTGAGTTGATAAAACAATATTGGCAAGTTAACTCAAATCTTTTAACTTCCAATGCAATAAATCACAGCAAGAAAGAAGAATTAAACATTTCTCAGTAGATGTAAGGGCTTTCATATTATAATTGGGAATACTCGGCTTGTAGTCAGCAGCTTGATAGTTTGCAATCTATTGCATTGTCACAATTCACAACAGAGAGCCAGTGTGGCTCTGTGGTTAGGATGTTGGACTAAGATTTGGGAGACCTGTGTCTGAATCCCTCCTCTGCCATGGAAGCTCTCTGGATGATCAGTCTTTCTCCTTTAGTCTAACGTACCTCAAGGGCGGTTGTCGCGGAGACAAAATGGACAAGGGGAGAAAAGTGAATGTTAAGAACACAATTAAACCTCTGTTTGGACCTGGGCTACTCCACCAACTAACCCCTTAATGGGAATGGCTGGCACCCCTGGACTCTTCACCTGAGGCATTGGGTGTGTCTGTTAGAAATAGTGGGAGGAGGGGGGACTTTTTTTACATTTGCCGCCATGCCAGCCTAGGTTTGTAAAATTATGCTTTTATGTGGGGTTTTTATGTTGTAACCCACTGTGAGATGGTTCTAAATCTAATAAAAATAAACAAACAAACAAATCCAGTTTATGTTCAGCCATACAGTGAAATCCTTGTGCTATGCAGGCAGCTACTGCCGAAGCAACTTCTTAAGCATCAGTTCAGCCAATCAAATCTCAAATGGCCTTTCAGAATCCTTGCTGGGCAACAGCTCCTCCTGGCCCTGCCCACAGTTACAGAATATATGCACTCCTTCCCAAAAATGTAAAGACATTGTTTATACACCTGTGTGGAGTGACTGAAGGTCTGAGTTGATGGGTCATTGTGTGAAGGGAGGGAAAGAACAGAGTGTTACCATGTGCCAATTGCCATCCTTCCCAGATACTAACCAATTACCCAAAACAAGGTTCTCATTGTAAAGAATAGCTTGCTGAGATATAAGTATAAATGTACACCTAAAGACACACGCTAAGCAAATAGAGAGACTCTAGTTTGCATTACTAATAGGACTAGAGAACCCCCCCCCCCTCCCAAATTGGTTCTCCAGGCCGGGTTGTCGTGTGGCTTACTCACGTGTTGGTTAGCAGCAACTGCTCCCTCCAGTACTATTGAACGCGGTGTACAAAATGTAAAATCGAGGAAATTCATCAGTCCTTTCGTTAAAATTTCTGCCACCCTGATGATCCACATAGCTCTGCACAAAACCACTTAGAGGGTCTCCTCTTCTCCCCCTCCTGCTTTTAATACTTTACTGCAGGTTTAATTGCAGCAATATTTCAATGCCAAAGAGAGTAATTTGCAGCTTGAATACAGCATTAGGTCTGCAGTGCCCTACTCTTTTAAACCCCAGCATAAAACGAGCATTTGATGCTAGAACTACTAGAATTCTCATTTTCTGTTCACACTTCCAAACAAATGGAAGTTAAATGCCTGCATTAACATTTATAAAAATTTAGGCGTGATTCCCTTATTACATAATTAGCCTGAACACTTGGAATATCTGTATATCTCCCGATTAGAGACATTACTTGGAACATGCCCTTGAACAGCTGGATACCAAGACAAAAAAGGAAAGCACTAATGTGGCCCTGGGGGAGTGCTCTCCATTTTGACAGGCTAAGGCAGCCTTGGTTCATTGTCACAAGTAAACTTGTTCGTTCCAGGAGAAATGGCAGAGGAAAAAAGTCTTCTTAAACAAACAAACAACTATTTCTTAGAGACGCACTACCGTTTTTGTCCTTCCATGTGAGCGCATATTCTGGATATGTGGAACTAAAATAGAGAAAGTACACAAGTCCTATGCACAGGAACATGTAAAGGTGTCTTCTGCTGTATCAGATTCCTGGTCCTTCTAAGTCTTCATTGAATACTCAGACTGGCAGAAGTTCTCCAGGGTTTCAGGCAGAGGACTTTCCCACCACCTACTGCCAATGTTGGGGATGTTGGGGGATGTTGGGGGATGAACTTGGGACCTTCTGTATGTCAAATAGATGCTCTATGACTGAGCCATGGAATGACTGGATCAATGATTAATGGGTGAGCAAATGGGCACCTGGTGCACACCTATCAACATTCAGGGCTGATGTAACAACTAAAATGTATGCATCAGACTTTGTTGTGAAGTACAATTGGATATGTTCTTTTATATTAGAACATGCTTAGTGGCAAAAACTGAAGCTCATTGCGTTTGGTTGCCCACAGTTGGATTCAGATTTTATTAGATTACTAGGAATAAAGCCCATTGTAGTGTGAATACAATGGGCGCTAGGAGGCAGCGCGGCGTTAAGTGGGGTGCTGGCAGGGGTCCGTGGAAGCGGCCCTGTACCAGCAGGGTGAAGTAAGCGAGGGGTCCCGGGGGAAGAGCAAGGAAGAGGAGAGGCAAGGCAGGGAAAGGGAGGATAGCGTAGAGGGCAGCGTGAGGCATACCTGAGGGAGCGGCGATCTCGGTGTGCGGGCAGCGGCTCGGCGGCGTCCTCGTCGTGGCGTCGGGTGGCAGGAGGACGGGCGAAGGGAGGCCCCGGCATGTTGGGCTGGCTCATTGTCGTCGTCCTCGTTCACGGCTCCTGATTCGCTCCTCCGAGTTTTTATCCCAGACAGAGCCCGCCCTAACTCCTCCCCACCAGCTCTTACTCTTTTATTTAGTCTGCAGTGCCCGCGGCGCCGCGGGACGTTTAAAGATAGAAAATGACAGAAAGTGAGAATGAGAGATCTCTGAACTAAGGGAAAGAGACCATGTTATTTGCTAGTTTACAAGGCTTAAATTGCTAATTGCAGAACCAAAATATTGTTTATTACAGAAAAAAGAATCTACAGTTTTGCAGAATAGCATGAGAAATGTAAAGAACAGAGACATGTGATTGACTATGGAGGCAGCCATATGAAGTAGGATAATTGCTAGGAATCCTTTATTTCCAGGTTGCCTAGCCTTACAATGTTTTGGGGATGGCTTGCTTTCTATATGGCTTTCAGAATCCTCTGTGGTCAGTCCGTGAAGAAATGATCTGGTTTTCTTCTGATTCATTCCTTCATCGTTTCTCTGTACATCTAAATCATTTTGGCTTCTGTGCCATTATTAGGAGCTGCCTAAGTAATTCCTAGACTTTTAAAGCTATTAGTTCCACATTGTCCATTATGTTTTCATGAGGATTGTTATGTGCCAGGACCATGATTGGGTAAACCCAGTTACTATTTTACATTTAAAAAAACCACAAGGGAGAAATCCACTTTAGTTAAGGGCTATGATGCTGGGAAAGGAAGCGTTAACTCCTTCTTTGGTACTGCTTCCTATTAGCTCCAATAAGGAAAACGTGCTGGACAGGTACTTTCTAACGTTCTTTTTCCCCTCTTTTTACATAGAGGCCTTTGGGTGAAATGTCATTTCCCCGAAAGATGTGCATTCCCACCTGTGCTTGTCCTACATACAAACTGGTAATAGTATTTATTCTGTTTATTGATTTATTTAATGCACTCACCTTTTGCATGGACAGAGGAAGAAACTAAACATGAAAATCTGCTTCTAAAGCACATTATCTAACTTGTGTTGAATGGGCAGAAGACTACATCTGCCACCTACAGATGCACCAAACCTGAAGATATGTGAAAGAACAATGATGAGGAAGGATCAGATAATCTCTCTATGTGTAAGAGAACTGCTGATTTGCAATCTGAGATGGTTCGACACCTATAATATCATAGAAAAGCATTGCATTTCTGCATTCCTTCTTTGATACATATTCCATCCCTCCAATATCCTATGAAGGGGGAAAGACAAATGACTCCATACATCCATTTGTAAAGAAAAGCAAGGTTTCTTTTTTTTGGGGGGGGGGAGTGAATTTATAAACTATAAACCACACTTGGGTCAGAGATGATAAACCCTGTTCCATCCCACATCTTATTCCAGTGCCTGAAACATATCTCATTCTGAACAGGAAGTCAGCAGAGGCCGGAGAAAAAGGTTGAAAGAAATGGTGTTCAGTGGGTATTGCAGGGTTGTGTGAGTGATGGTTGGTTTCTCTGTCAGGGGTTGCCAGCCTCCAAGTAGGGGCCCAGGCCTGTAACCTCAAATGCCCCAAAGAAGTTGGGCCCCGCCAATCATTTGTCACGCACTCAGGTTAGTGTGAAATCTGTCACAAATCTTTTCAGTGTGAAAAAGGAAGGAGTTGAGATAAAAAGGTGTGAATCCTGGCATGAATCTTCCAAATGTAAATTCTCTATGCCATTGAGTTGAACAGAAATGGTAATTCCAAGTAGGTAGCCATGTTGGTCTGAAGTAGCACAACAAAAATTGAGTCCAATAGCACCTTTAAGACCAACAAAGATTTATTCAAGGCATGAGCTTTCGAGTGCATATAGTATTCCTCAAAGAGTGCATGCACTTGAAAGCGTATGCCTTGAATAAATCTTTGTTGGTCTTGAAGGACTCAATTTTTGTTGTTGCAGAATTAGTAGTTAGCAAGATTGAAGATTCCATACAAGGGAGGGAGACTGTAAAATCAGGTTGAAGTAAAACAGGGGAAATAAAGGATAGCTGCTGACCCATGTACTGATTTGCCCTCCCCCCAATATTTTTTTTGGGGGAGGGGGCTAAGCACCTTTAGGGGCCTGAATATCTCCAGAATTACAACTGAGTGGGTGAGCGGGTAGGTGATGAGTTAGACTAGGAATGTCTTGTTCCTTGAACACAAATGGAAAATGACTACTGGAGTGATTTCCTAATACAACTAGATTTATATTCAGATATGAAATAGTATAAATAGAGTTTTTAAAATGACATACAGCTTCATTTCAAATTGGACTACTTGTACTCCCATACACAAAGTCCTGTTCTTAGCTGTATGCATATATATTACCAGGAACTGTTATAAAGATGGAGATTTCACCTCTCCCTTCATCTAATTGATGTTCAGTAACCACACATCAAACTTTCATATGCATTGGAATTATGTAGGAACTAGTAGTAAAACCCATTGTGTTCTATAATGCAACGGGTGCTAGCTCATGGTTGGCAACCTTAAGTGGAGGTCTCTCTGTGCACAGCAGGCTTGACCCTAGTCAGGTTTATGCACACCTAGGTAGTGTGGAATTCCAGAACATGAACCTACACCAATCTGGCAACCTTACCCCCTCTCTGCAATGTTGTCTTGACCTGAAATAGGTCAGGGGGTGCTACGTGGCTAGTTAGGTGGCTGCGCAGGCTTAAACACTTTTTGAGGACCCACTTCCAAACTTCAACAAATATGTTCAGAGCAGGGATAGCCAACCTCCAGGTGGGACCTGGAGATCTCCTGGAATTGCAAGTCATTGGCTAATAAAAGAGGATCATGTAGTTCCCTCCAAAATCTCACTGTCTACTTTTCTTTAAAGCTAATGCCACCTGAAATTCTGGGCCACTTATATCTTTGATTTCATAGGACCATCCTGGCAAATACTGATTTTTATTTACCAGGCTAAGCTTGAGAAAAGTCATTTCAGTTCCTAAGTCTTTCCAGCCATTTACTTGTCCACTATTTACACTTTCAGGCAGTAAATATTCTTTATTTATATCTTCCTGCACTTTCCAGACTCGCAGGACCCATGCTTGTCTGTCTGTCTGTCTTGCTTGCACCCCAAAATGCAAACAGTTGCTGATAAGGGCTGGCCAAAGCCTATAGCCCAGTTGGGACACACCTGCACCATTCCACCCCAACCATAGCCTGCAAACCTCTACCATCATCTCTACTAACACTGCTCAAATCTAGATTATAATGATCAGCTCTGCAAGCAAAAATGGCTACCTTGGAGGTAGACTCTGAGGCATTGTGCCATTGTGCCACCCGCGGGTGCCATTGTGCCACCCGCCACGAGCCGCAAGGGAGTGGCAGGCTATAAATCTAATAATAATAATAATAATAATAATAATAATAATAATAATAATAATTTTAAGGCCCTCCTCCAAACCTCCAGGAATATTTCCAACCCATTGGTAGCCAACTTCCAGGTTGAGAGCTCCTGCAGAGTTCCTAGAATTACAGCTCATCTCCTGGAATTAGAGGTCATAAATATCAGCATCCCAGGTGAAAATGACTGGTTTGGAGGGTGAACTCTGAGGCATTGTACCAGTTTGAAGTCCCATCTCCAAACCTCCAGGAATATTTCCAACCCAGGGATAGCCAACCTCCAGGTGGGGCTTGGAAAGCTCCTGGAATTACAACTCATCTCCAGACTATAAGGATCAGCTCCCCAGGCAGAAATGGCTGCTTTGGAGGGTGGAGAGGGTTGTTGATGCGGAAGAGACATTTAAGGCCTCCCATGTAGTTTGTTGTAGAGATGAAACACTTTAGATCTACTGCATAGGATTGTTGTGCAGATGAAATAGGAGGCAAAAGAACCTCTGCAACAGCACCCAGTTTCATCTGTACCTTGTCTGGTAGGCCTCAAATCTTCAGAGAGTTCTGGAGAAGAGGCATGCATGGCTTGGCTGTGTCTTCCCTCCAGTCGTGGGGCTAGTCACAGCAGTATTATAAGTGAGAAGGGGCTTTTTTGTGGCTTCCCTGTCAGCCAGCGGTTAGGCAGAAGGGGAAAGCTTTCCCCTCTCATAAGGAAAGCAGACACATGTTCCCAGACTCCCCTGCATTGCTCTTGGAAACACATCCCTTGCCTCGGTCAGGGGCTGTTGGAGGCTTCCTTCACAGCAAGCATGAATGGAGGAGGGGGATGCGGAATCCTGAGCAAGAGCACCAATTGGCCCTGGGGGAGGGGAGATTCCACCAAGATCTTTGGAACCTTCAGCATATTGTCGGAAGTATAAATCACTTTTTATGTAAATAGATATTGATAGATTTAAAATTAAGTGTAATCCCCCCCCTCCAAAACCCCCCTATAGTTTGGTCTACTTTAAGGAAACAACATTGCAATTGTGGCTTGGAACCCCAGAAACCTTTCCATGAGGGTGGGGGGGGGGGAAGGACTTAATGCTCTACTGCTGCAGACTGAAATACCTTCCTCACGTTATTCTGGATGGGGGTGGGGGACGTACAAAACAGACAGGATTAAAGCAATAGCACTTGTACATTCCAAAATACCCTCTTACGTCTCCCATAACCGCAAAGCATGTTTTAACTACTGATTTAAGACACCGGCAATATCTTACAGGCTCCTGCTTCCTTCCAGATTTGCTAGTCAACCATTCACAAAATCCATTTGTTTTTTTAGGCAGTTATCTTAACAGCTGATGCAATCTTATCTGGTTCAAAATCTTTCCCATACCCACAGCTTGAAATAATTAATAGGTGGCGCCTATGGGTTGAAGGATTTATTCTGATGAACCACAATCATAGGGTTGATCATTCTGCGCCCTTCCTATAACTGAATTTACATTTGTGAGAAATCAGTTTTATAAATGATCCTTAGAAAGTCATATGAACAATTTATGATGGGGGTGGGGGGAATCTTGAGAGAATAAAACACAAGAGCATATATTTTTCAGTCTTTTCAGTCCTGGCCCCAACCTGGTGGAATGAGCTCCCAGAAGAGTTAAGGGCCCTGCGGGATATACCAGCTTTCCGCAGGGCCTGCAAGACGGAGGTCTTCCGCCAGGCGTATGGTTGAGGCCAGGACAGCTCTCCCACTAATCCATCAGAGGATCCCCTCCAATATTGAGATCTCTAACATTGAGATCATTATTAGATCTATTGCATTGGTGCCACCCTCTTCTGAATATTATTCTCCCCACCTGGCTGAACTTGGGGGGAAGTCAGGTAAATATGATCAGAATTGTGACCACTGCCACTTATATGTTATATGTGACTTGTTGTTGATGTTAATTGGGGTTTTTATGGGGATTTTATTGTGTTTTAACTGTTTATGTTGTAAACTGCCCTGAGACCTATTTGGAGAAAGGCGGTCTAAAAATTAAATAACAACAACAACAACAACAATAATAAATAGGGCAGAACTTTCACATTCATTTTATCATTCACTTAGATATGAATAAATACAAGATAGGTACAAATAAGCAAAGGTAACCAAAATCAACATATAGAGTGGCCAACAGAATTGTGTCCATTAGCTCAAATCCTTCTGCGGACATCTGTGCATAGCCTCTATGACTGTTTGGTCTTTGCTAACACTGACTCCCTACACAGGGATGCCAAAGATTGAACCTGTGACCTTTGTGATGCAAAGCAAATGCTTTAATTCTGGACCACACCACCCTGTCCCTTTTGCTAGACTGAGCTTCTGTTGCTAGATATGGACATTTTTGAAAGCTTCACCAGTAAAAGACACCATTTTATCTTCTCTTCTACAGTGCATACAATCTTTTGGCCCCAGAGCTGTAACCTGCAATTTGTACAAATCTTACAAGTTTTTTCTTGTATTTCTAATGCTTCTTGGGGTGACCAAATGTAGTACTACAGTCCTATTTCCTGAAGGTCCTCATTTTTGAGATTTGGGCTTTCAAGACCAACTTCACAACTGTAAGGGCTAGTAAATCTTCTTATAGAACTATTAAAATTGAGTTTCTTAGTAGTTGAAGTCTGTGCTGAAGGTCACATTCTATACCTGCATAGAGAGCGAACATTTCTGAAAAATTTGAATACTTGATGGAGGTTGGTATTTTTTCTGTGGTTTTTGTATGGAGCAGAAAAGCTGGAGAAAATAGAAATATATGCAATATTTGCTTTCCTAACAAACCTCTACTTATTTTACTTCTTTAAGAACACAAAATGAATCATTTATAATGTAGCATATAAAATTGTACTATTTTGCATATTTATGACATTTAAACGATCTGCAAACTGTTGCACCTTGTGTTGTCTTACATTTTGCCATCTGAGGCAGGAAAAACAAATGCTGAAATACGAAAACAAATACTGTAGTCAACCAAGGAAAGTGTATTATTTGGAGAGGTACAGGACCATGTAGTTATAACAGGACTGCCAGTATCCTGGATTACCGTGAAACCTTATATCATTGAAAACACTGAACTCTTTAATAACATACTATTACGAAACACATTATAACATGTGAATTCTTGCCAGAATCAGTTCCATTTAAACAATAAACATGTCTTTGACAGTCTGTTGTATATGTTGACAGAATAAGTGGGAATGAACCTTCTCAAATGTTGTGCATTGTTTTACATAAAATTTTCAAGCTACACATTTTCAAAATCATTTCACTCCTTCCCAAAGAGAAAATATTCCATAGGAGTTTTTTGCAGTGCTTCCCCAATTTTGCTAATTTTTCCTTTGGAAAAACTGGAGTGGGGGGAGGGTTCTAAAACATTTTCAGATTCCTCTGCCCTTCTTGGATATTTTCTATTTCCCCCAGGCCTTAACATCTTTGTGTGCACATGATTCAACTGCAGAATGCACACGCTCTGTTTTCCTGTCGCAAGTGCTGCAGTTATGACCTATTCAAAAAATAAAGTTTGAATGAGTGAAGATGGCTAATATCCCACTGGTGTATTATCAAAACTCAACAAACCATTTACTTGGTCATTCAGTTTACTTCAGTGGGAACAACCCAGACTCTGGAGACAATGAACAGTTTATGAATTCCACTATTAGCAGCTTCAATTACCAATACTAACCTTCAGGTAGGGCTCAGAATTCTCTTGGAAGTGCCACTCCAAAGACCATAAAGATGGGTATCCTTGGAGGAAATGGCTGTCTTAGTGGGTTTAGTGGCCACTTGATCCCTGTGGAGCTGCCCCAAATACCACCCTCCCCAAGTATGGCTCTCAAGCTGGAGTGGGCAGTTGTAGCACCAAGCATTATACCATCCATAATTCAAATTATAGTAGGTGGCCTCTGTAAACAGAAAGGGAAACTGGGTTTTCCCTCACTATGGGTGGAGATTTGGGTTTACTTATAGTGTAAAACTTTATCCTCAGTGCACACAGAGGGCTCTGGACCATGATTTACTCAACAGCAGCTCTTGAAACAGACATACATTAAACAGCAAGAAGACAAAGATCTGTTTTTTTGGAACCCCACTTTTTACTACCCAAAGGAGTCTCAAAGTGACATAACTAGCCTTTCCGAGGAACTAACCTCGACCCCCCTCCCATTTGTAGGCCTTGAGGGATGTATCTGAAGAAATGTGCATGCACACAAAAGCTTATACCCAGAATTACACTGTGTTGGTCTTAAAGGTCTCACTAGACTCAAACTTTATTTTGTTGCTTCAGACCAATACAGCTTTCTACATGAATCTATTAACATTATTATATAGGATATATGTGATATTGTTAAAAAATGAAAAGCAGCCAGAGGACACTGCTAGACTGATGGGAGAAGCACTGGAGGAATTCACTGCTTAATGAGTTTTCTGCTGGCTAGTTTGATTTAGCTCAAAATTTGCCTGCTAACTTGCTTTTCTGCCCTTCCCCTCATGGCAGAAAAGCAACTGGAGGACAATTTTGAAAAGGAAATGAGTCTAAGAGAAAGACTCCTGTGGCTGCTTTTCATTTTAAAAAGGGGTTGGGAGTGTGTTGCACTTGTCTGGCATACTATGCCCAGTCCGTCCTTTACAGAACCTAAACAGTTCCACAGGGCCTGCAAAAGGGAGCTCCTCCGCCAGGCATTAGGTTGAGGTCGACCCAAACCACCGCTTCCAGTAGGCCCTCAAGCTCCCCCCCTATGACCAACACTAACCGGTTTTACCCACTGGGTCCCAGTAAGAGTTGAACTGAGGCTCTCACAATTTCTATTTTATAATGTTATTGTTATGATCTTGTTAAGTTATTATTGTTATATTGTTATTACTGTTACTGTTACCTGTTACCATATGTTAATTGTATCTTTTCCTGTTTTCTGTAAACTGTCCTGAGCCCTTGGGGAGGGCGGGATATAAATATAATAATAAATAAATAAAAATACTGATTACCTACAAGGGGAGAAGCTCTGGGTTCATGCCGTTTCTTTGGACAGTCCCAACTCTACTACTACAGCTTGTGTGTGATTGTGAGATTTGTGATGCTAAGTATAGTACCAGAGGATGGTAGTTATTCTCAATTAATTAATCCAGAACGGAAGGGCATTTGCTCCTAGGAAGCAACTTCTCCAGGTGCTTGAATGCCACATTGATTCGGAATTAGAGCTTGAGGGATTCTCTCTATTACTACTTTACTCACAAACACCGCATGATGGGAGGCATAGAAATAATTCTTTCCCTTAAATGAGCCCGTTCTGAAACTAGTGAACATGCATTGCTAAAGTTTATTACTTATATCACAGCATTTCACTACCTTGTTGACCGCGCACATAATTTGCAGTGTTCTGAGAAGCAGGTAAAATAATGTTCATACTAGCAATAATTAGCAAATGGACTATATGAATAATCGCACTCATTCCCGCAAAGATTTCTTGTTTTCACAGACCAATCCATTACTTGCTTCAATGAACCGTCTTGTTGTTAATTTGCAGGGTTTTCACCCCTAGGTGATGGAAATACCTGCCCTCTTTCCAGTCTCCCATTATGTATGGTTTTCACTAATATGTATAATTCATGAGAAAAATTTGTTTGTCAAGGATTCCTGACAGGTCACTTAAATCCTAGATCAATTGATAATGTTCACACCAACATGGCCCAGAATGAAAATTGCACTGATACTGACTTCCCTTTCTTGATAATAATGATATTGTTTTTAGTATCCTAGCCTGTAGCATGAGCCGATTTCTAAAAACAAAATGAGCTTCTCATACAAATTGCATTTGGCTCTTGAAATATAACAGCTGGGGCAAAAGTGCATACACTATAACACTCAAATGCGGTCTAGATGGTACACAGAATGATGGTAATGGTTAGTGTGACTGTCACATGGACCACTCCATAGTTTAGTAATGGCAATTCATCTTAAGTCATATGAGGTGCTAATGAGAGCTAACTTGGTTAGTGGTTAGGAGTGCAGACTTCTCATCTGGAGAGCCAGGTTTGATTCTGCGCTCCCCCACATGCAGCCAGCTGGGTGACCTTGGGCTCACCACAGCACTGATAAAGCTGTTCTGACCAAGCAGTAATATCAGGGCTCTTTCATCCTCACCACCCTCACAGGGTGTCTGTTGTGGGGAGAGGAAAGGGAAGGCAAATGTAAGCCACTTTGAGACTCCTTCGGGTAGAGAAAAGCGGCATAAAAGAACCAACCTTCTTCTTCATTCTGGTATAACTGGTCTTGTCACAGTGCAGGCCAGTATATAATCTGTACAGATTGGATAATGCACTGAATTTCCCTGTGCAAAACAAGTTGGACAGATGTAAAGGCTTGGAGGAGGTTTTGATCATTGGCAATTGTGGCAATGTCATGCTTATTGTTATTTGGCTTGTAAGTGCAGGGATTTGTTTTTGATTCAAAACAGTTGATCTTGATTTTTACATGTTTTAACAATTGTTTTAATTTATTTTGATTGTATGCTCACTGGAATTATTTTGACGAATTTTGATTGCTATCTAGTGGGAGTCATTTGAGGCCTGTATTTTGTGCACCCTGTGTTTGAGTTTTGATCTTTTTGTTGTTTTTGTTGAACCTATTGTTCTGCCTTGGAGCTGATTTTATTGAGTGGTTTTGTTGTTTTACTAAATTAGTAGTGGCGTGGATAACAGCATTCTTCACTTACCTTCTCCTTCCTCCCTGACTTGCTAATTAGACTAGGGAGTGATGAAAAGAATAGCTTTCTGGGGTGACATGAAGAAATTCAGTTATTCTTGCATATATGTTATGTTTTTGAAATTTCAGTGTTGAGTTATAGAGTCTTAGAGCTTCTATTATCTTTACCCTGTTTTGTTTTAACTTATTTTAAATTTGTTTAAACTTCTTTTAAAGGTGAGACAAATGAGGTTATTTTTCCCCATAGGAGAGGCGGGATTTTAATAGTGTTGATTTTAATTTTAACAAGGACCTCCTATAAAGTACTTAAGTAGGCATTAATTAGGGGACTTGGAACTACTCCACACTGCATATCAACACAATTAAGTCAAGGGCTTTTGCAATGGCTAGCTACAGGAACAAAGATCTGTGAAATTGCCTTCAGGAAGGGTTTTGCACTATAAGGTCATTGCTTGAGCTTAGCCCACTTAGCTGAAAAATGCACCTCCCCACTCAAAAGTAGACCTAACGAGAGCTTTTCACAGCATATCTAGGAGTAAACTGTGGAGAAAAATGGAATTCACCTCAATTGATAAAAAGAACCAGAAGACTAGAACTGCTCTTGCTTATAAAAATAATCTCTACTCTTCTTGTGTGGCTGACTATATTCCTTTACACAACTGATGCTATTCTTATGTCTCCTACTCAAATAGGATTGAAAACTTTTGAGATGATTTTCCAAATATTGTAGATCTGAAAAATTTAAGATTAACTATTCAAATTCAAAGGTTATGTTCTTCTCTAAACCCAAGAAAATTACTTATGTGTTAAGGAGAACTGATGGTGCTGAATTCTCATATCTGGTATAGTTTTTGATCCTCACTTTAACTGGCAATCCTGTTCTAAATTTATCATGAATAAGATTACATCATCTGTGACAGCAGTGTAAGGGAGTTAAATATATCCCAGGTGGTTTGTATGAGTTTAATATGGAAATCACTCTGTATCACCTTTATGGATCCTTGGAGTCAATGACTGATTATGCATGGCAGTGGCTGTGCCAGGCCACTGCCAGAGTGTTGTGGTGGAGCAGTATGCTCTGCTGTTTACAGAGGATGCACGGGGATGCTGTAAAGTGGTTCAGTCTGGCACGCTGCTCTCTGCATTCCTGGGGGGGGCACATTTTGGTAATGTACTAGCTCCACACCAAAATGTGATCCTCTGGAGAATGCTACCACAGTAGAATACCACTGCTGCGGGGGTCAGCCAGGCGTGTGTGCTGCAATTTACAGAAAGGTGGGATTGTGGGAGACTGCAATCCCATCTTCCTGCAAAATGGCACACAAAGCCCTTGTCAACCCCATGACACCATGCACCACTGTGGAGCCGAGTGGGGCATATTTGGTCCACCCCCGGCCACCATAGCACAGGGGGGAGCCAGGCATGGAAGGCCTGGCTTTTCCTGTGCACAGGCCTGCCCTGTCCTAGCCTCCGATGGCAGCTGCAGCAACAAAGGGAATGCTGAAGAATCAGTGTTCCCTTGCCATGGGCCATCAGAGGCACTAAATCAGGCCAGGGCTGAGAGGGGGCTGAGATTGTGGCAATGTCATGCATAAACAGGGATTAGCCCCACTGCCATACTGCCATCAGCCCAGCCTTTCCACTTGGTGCATGATCAGTCAATGAGAACCTAGATCAGTCTCTTTGTCATCTCTTTTGATGCATTACAGGTGCTCCAAGAAGTTTAGCTGGGATAGCTTTAAGACTAGAACTGGGCCAGTGCTCTGTTGAAGCTAAAGCATAGCTGCATGCATTTAAACAGACTAAAAGTTATTGTTTTTCCACAAAGAAGGATGCACTGCTTCTATGAGCTTAATCAAGATCAACTCTATTCCCATTGAATGCAAGGTTTAGGCAATAAACTATTTTGTCTTGGCTTAGCAATGGACTATACATTGAGAATTGTAAAAAAACAATCCTTCCTATATTATTTCAGCTCAGTTATATGACCTCAGAGTGTGCTCCACCCAGTTTTTGGGCATCCTCCCATTTCCAGCCATCCCAGCCTGTACCAAATACCTAACAGTTCCTTATTACTATAGAGCATTGATGCATGCACATTTGAACACTGCCCCTTCCACAGTCCTACATAGGAGGTATTTTCATTTACCTTATTTGGGCAGGCTTTGCCAATGTGATTTGGAAAAAGGTTGACTCCATGTCCCATAAGGTATTGAAATGCCCTTATTACAACTTTTATTTATTGCCCCTATTTTAACTAAATTGTATCGTACTGTATTAAAAGGCAATAACACTCCCTAACTGTTGGTGGTTAGAAACCCAAGGAGTATAATAGTATTCAGAATAAAATATCATATTCATTTGCTCCCTCCTCTCACTGGCATTCACAGAACAGTGGTTAATTTGTTTGACCAACTGTTCCCATTCATCTCATCCCTTCCTGTGGATGTATGATGTATATATGGTTCTGAAGCTACTGTACATGGAAACAATTAATTATAATATGTAAATGTGACATTTTGAGAAGGTATAAATATATCAGTCTTCTCCAAGCCAGCATTTTATGGTCATAAATACCATTGCTATATTGTTTTCAGCTCAGCATGTTCAATTCTATGGTAATTATGATGTTTGTGTCTTACATGAATGCAAAGATAGCATGACCAGGTTTACGCATATAAACCTGACTAAAATATTGTTTATTCAAAACAGAAGAGCTTGTTGAAACAAATAGAAATGATTCTTTTAGATGTTAACCTAAAAGAGGAATGGGAAGGCGACTGTAAGCCGCTTTGAGCCTCCTTCGGGTAGAGAAAAGCGGCATATAAGAACCAACTCTTCTTCTTCTTCTTCTTTTCTTATCAGTCCATTTCTAGAGCTACCTGACCATATCTAGAGCTACCCTGTGTCTTAATTTATCTCATGGTATGGATTCTTTGGTGGAACACATGTTGGTAAAGCATATTTTCTGGTCAACTGAGGTAGAACATTAGTTGCTAAGCAACATTCAATCAAAGGGCTTGATCCAGCCCCATTTAAGCAATTAATTTGCATGGGTTTCAGTAGTTTAGTCATCTCCAACTGAAGGCATTCTACAAATATGAAGGAGAATTATTATGTTATTTAGAATCTGATAAATAATATTTATAAACCAGAAAATTCTGCAACTATTATGAATACAATGGGTTGGATCCACCTAGCTGTTCCATGGTGGAAAGATGGGGGAAGGGGGATCAAGATATTCTGAGGATTGTGGGACTAACATGGACAAAAGCCATGTGGGCTGAGGGCTGTATTAAGGAGGGCAGTTAGGTGAGTGTAAGTGAAAAAGCTGGCTAGATCTACCTAATGTGTATCCTCCGGCTCTTCATTACAAAGAGCTACTATGACTTCAAAGGAAAGGATGGGAAAATCATTTTTCTGACTGGTGGTCTGATTTTCACTGTAGGTGTATTTCCAAAATGGTATGAAATTGATGTGCACTTGCTTTGCATCAGTTAGCACTGCATTAAATGCAAGGCATAGCATTTGTGCAGTATAGAGCAGTGTTTTGACTTTGCCATCCTCTAGATGATGGCTTTTAAACCAGGAACTATTCCCCTGTACTCATGTTATTCTATACTCATGTAGGGTAGGTTTATCATCATTATCATCATCAGATATTGACAAATGTAACCTTTATGTACAGAAGCAGTGTACCTCTGGGGACCTAGCTCATGAACCATAATAAGAGCAGAGTTGGGAATCCCCCTACCCAACTCATATATACGAGCAGTAGACTCACCTTAGAGTGCTCCATCATTTAATGCCGTTTAGGAGCACTGGAGCCGAGGATGAGGGACTTGCATCCGTCTTCCCTTTCCCCTAGCAAAAATAGTCACAGGGAGAGCATATGTTTCATTATTTAGTTTTGTAAATAAATAGTACCTAGTTGATCATTATCCCAGGCCTGGATAGCCCAGGTGAGCCTGATTTTGTCAGTGCTCAGAAGCTAAGCAGGGCCAGCTCTGGTTTGTATTTGGATGGGAGACTATCAAGGAAGTCCAGGGTTGTGATGGTAATAGCAAATCACCTCTGAATGTGTCTTGCCTTGAAAACCCCATTGAGGTGGTCATAAGTCAGCTGTGACTTGTCAGCTAAATAAATAAATAAAATGGAGGCACCTCAGATTGTACTGGCTGTTCCTGAAATACAATGCAACCAAACAAAGCTTGTGCCTGGTGTGAACAATTCATGCTGTCGTACCCATCACCTTGAGATAAAGCCTTTTCCATGGGGAAATCATTGACAGGCTGAATAGGGACATGCAGGCCACACATTGTTTATCTGTTCCTTGATGAATACTGAGGCACTCATCAAAAACTGGACTCAAAGCATAGTTTCAAGCAACAAATGAAAAGGACATCTTTTAGAGGTAGGTCCTACTATCACCATCTTTATATAAATTTAGCACATGTGCAAGAGAGAAAAAAGAGAGAAAAAAGGATGGCAAACTCAGTTGGATGGAACAGATATACCCAAAATACAGACAGACAGCCAAGATGTCCAGATCAGAAAGAACATGGCATAATATTTAACATGCTCCCTTCTTTTTTATCTCCAATGCATATGGCATGAATCAGAATATTATTGCGAGTAAACAGCAGACAAATCACACTGCCCATCTTTAAAGCAATTAATCTGGTAACAAAATACTCTGGTGAAATCCTAAATAGCTAACTGATTAAACATTAAAGATCAGCTCAGAATCCAATGGGGTTTAAATGAAATGTTCTGTAAAAAGTTTTCTCTATTGAATTTTTTGGGGAAAAATGATCATTTCACTTTAAGATTAAAATCTGGTAAAAAGAATCCAAATGCAGGTTATTAAGCAAAGACAATTTATAGGTACTTAAGAGGTCTTAAAAAATATTCAGTTTGGCCAATGATACCAGCCTGAGCTCTTTGGAAAGGGGGGGGGGAGGGATGGGGAAGATAGATTGTGACATTCAACTGCAAATAAGTGGTTGCATTGAGAAGTGGAAGAGGTCGCTTAGAAAGAGAATTCAGAATCAGGCAGAAGTACACTCTTCTTTCCTTTTGGCTGAACAGAAGATGGAATGGGAACTCCTTTCAAAGCCACCTCCTGCCAATTGGCCTTTGGGCTCAGGAAGAAGAGGAATATGGTCACTACAATACAGTATGGAGGAACCATGCTTCTCCTAAATTTCTTCAGCAGATTTAGAAAGAGGACGGGGCTGGTCCCCTGTGAACATTTAATAGATAGCATAGATAGAGAGACATAAAAGGAAGAACAGAAAGCATGCCTAACCTGTTTGGAAAGCACCTAGAAGCAGAGTGGAGTGAGTTCCCTCCCCCATAATGTTTGCATATCTTTGCTCATGTTTCACATTCAAGGGCAAAGGACTGGTGCCTGAACAGGTAGCAGAGTAGATTATAATTCAGAACAACCTTTCTATAGAACAAGAAAAATAGTTATTTGGCATAGCTGCATAGCATATGATATCCTGTAACATAAAGTCACTCATTAACTAGACCTGGGAATAAATGGCACTCTCTTAAAAAAAAGTTAGTTTACTTTATAGCCAGAGGTCTGTTCCGTATATTAATAAATATTGCATTTGTTTCCCATTGTTCCTGGTCTAAACGTGTTGCAAGTCAGACCACAAAGTCTTGGCTTCCATTAGAGAAAGGCTAGTCACTATTTGTTACATCAGGAAGTGACGTCTCCCACTGAGGTTTTGATGCCATGTATTTTTTAAAACTTGTCTCCAAAAGCTGCTTTTCTTAGGTAAACTCAGACTTAAAACATGTGGGAATAGATATCTTACAGTTTGGGAGACTAAACATGCACCATTCTTTGCATAAGATTGGCATTTTTAATGCAGGATTATTAATGTCAAGAGGAAAGGAAATAATATTCTGTTTATCAACAACTGTGGTACACAACCATGGTTGTGTGATGGTTAGTTTGCTGGGCTGGGGCTAGTGATCTCTCTCCTATCTCAGCCTAGGTTTATCAAGGTTGTTATGAGGGTAAAATGGGAAACGTAGAACCACATGTGGGGTCCAGCTACAACTCTTTCCTCTGATAATTAGCTCCAGCTGTAGGCTCTCTGCATGAGGGCTGCCACACCTGGCTTCTGGCTATATCAGAAGGGACTTGAGACAAGGCTTTTTGTGGGTGCAATGTGTGCATTACCCTGCCTGTCTTCTGAGACTCCTGTTCTGGATTGCCATGGTGAAGCTCTGCTCCTGCAGCTCCCAGCTCTTTGACCTCTAGCTTGTCTTACCTTCAGTAACTCTAGCTCTTTGACCTCTGGCTTGTCTGATGTTCCAGCTCTGGTTCTTTGACCTCTGGCTTGTCTGATGTTCCAGCTTCAGCTCTTCGACCTCTGGCTTGTCTACAGTTCTGCTCTGGCTCTTTGACTTGGCTTCATCAAATAAATGAAGCAAAGAGGACCAGTACTCTCAGCTTCCCTACTGTATCTAAGGTTCTGCCTAATGCCCTAATCTGCTACTAGTGGCTGCCACAGGGACAGTTTACGGCACTATTGTACTCCTGGGGAATTAGTAGTTCAGTAACCTTCCCTGGCATGAGCCTCTTGTGGCGCAGAGTGGTAAGGCAGCAGTCATGCAGTCTGAAGCTGTCTGCCCATGAGGTTGGGAGTTTGATCCTAGCAGCCGGCTCAAGTTTGACTCATCCTTCCAAGGTCGGTAAAATGAGTACCCAGCTTGCTGGGGGGAGTAAACGGTAATGACTGGGGAAGGCACTGGCAAACCACCCCGTATTGAGTCTGCCATGAAAACGCTGGAGGGCGTCACCTCAAGGGTCAGACATGATCTGGTGCTTGCACAGGGAATACCTTTACCTTTAACCTTCCCTGGCAGCCATTTCTAATAGCATATTTGAATAGCGGAGGTCTATGTGGGATAGAGAACCACTACCAACATTTAAAACAATAAAGCATTTATTAAAAGTAACAAGTCTGCACACATTATATATACAACAACATACTGAGCAAGGAATTCAAAAGAAAGATGCAAACATACAGTTCTCTTCTATACACACTCTAGGGAGTCTTTTCTGATGAAGGGTGCTTGCACTCGAAAGCTCACACCTTGAATAAATCTTTGTTGGTCTTAAAGGTGCTACTGGACTGATTTTATTGTGCTACTTCAGACCAACACGGCTACTCATTTTAATCTTTTCTAAGGAAGACTTTTTACTTACAAGTTACAGTGTTCTAAAAGCTGCTGATTGCCTTGGAGCCTTCGTCTAGGTAGCTGGCCCGCTGTCCACTCCACATGGGAATTGTAGCTATCAAGATAGAACTCAGGTATGAGTGCTCCTTCCCAAGATGGAATCAGTTACAAAATATCTTTCTCCCTCCATATCGTTTTTTACCCTTTGTGAAAAAAAAGACTCCTTTCCTGAGGTCATCAGATATAATCTAGTCTCTCACACCTCACCCTCTGTATCAACTTTTAGGTGTCAGATTCCAGCTAAACTGGTTATTTCATTGTCTCTGGCCAATATGGCAGTTAGTTTTTCCAAAGCTTTTAAGGTTGCTATTTCATTGATGCTTGTGAGCAATTGATTTCTCATCTGCCTGATTTTGCTAGGCGATAGAAAAACTTTAAAAAGTAAATATAGGGTTTTTGTCAAGCCCCAACCCTGAAGTATTTCTCCACAATCCCCCCAAAGAGGTGTGTGGATGACAACACAACAAATAAAGTTGAGTTTGAATAAGTTTAATTTGATACTATTGGGGCAAAAAAAAATATTCCTAAGTTTAAGTATGTACCCAAACGGTTTGATCTAACTGTGATTGACCAAGAAAGAAATTTTGGGTTCATGGTGGAAAATTTGATGAAAATGTGGAGTCTGAGCAGCAGTAGTAGAGAAGAAAATGTTATGCTAGCAGTTATTAGGGAAGGGACTGAACACATATTGCTCTTGTATAGGTCTGCAGTGTGGCTACATTTGGCATATTGTGTTTAATTCCAGTTGTTTCTGGTTGCCTCCTAACAGACCTTTTCTCAGTTTCCAAGAATACTAGGACAAGGTGCCATGGGGCACAACATTCAGGAAAGAGATTCGGGACAATAGATTTAGGACAAAAAGAAATAGTTCTTAGAAGATACCTTCTAAATTCTAGTGTGGAGAGTATGAACAGCAGAAATCTAGGATCTCTGATTGTAGACCTTTTTGTAGCATCTAAATAGTCACTGAAATAGGTGGAATATTGTTCTTATGTTCAGATCAGTCAACATGTAATAACCAACCATATTTAGTAAATAAACTTTATACTCAAGACTTACCTTCAGCAATTCAATTAAACTTGATGGTCTTCCACAATCCATTGCTTGTTCAAATGTATAAAGAAGAAACTTGTAGATTCTTTCTTCTGTTGCATGACTACTGGACAAATGCCCTATGAAGGTTATTAAGGTACTTCCATAATAGAAAAATATGGTGAACTCCTACTACCGGGCAAGATAACTAGAAACCCTAAGGCTTGAATGAGAGAAGTAAACTTCGGTTTTCAGAAGTTTCTTGTAATTGTGATGTTGTGTCTGCCAGTTTTTCAACTCTGTGAAAGTGCCTTAATAATCAATCGCAAGGGAGTCCAACCATCATATTATTAATGCAGGTGTGTTGGAATACACCCTGGACCTCACTTTATTTTCCAGTTCTGATCCTCAAGTCAATGGCAATTCTTTCTGATGTGTTTTTGACTTTCCCCCATCCCAGGCTGTGGCTCAGCTCATTACCCGCCTGCCCATCCCCCACACTTCCAGTCCCAACCACTGCTCTACATCTGGGTGACATGAGAGCTAATTGCAGGACACTTACATTGATAAACTATGGTTTCTCCTCCTTTGCAGCCCTTTGAAGTTTCAGACAGTTTCATGGTAATTGATAATCTAATCTTTTGGGAACACTGTTTTTTTTGGGGGGGGATTTCTGCTGGTGACTGCTCTGGAACAGTAAGGAAGGGAAAATATTACAGCATAAGTATTGATTTCTGCACACAGAGGTCACTGTGTGGGGATTACACTTTTATCACACAAGGTGAAGTGTTGGCAAGATCCTAATAATAACTACTGAGTGCTAGTTAAATATGGGGGCCAGGGGGAGGAAAACAATCTTTTATTCTTAGTACCTCAAGGCTATACATGGCAATTACTATTGTGAAGGCAATAAAGAAGTTGTTAATTACAGGTTTTATACCCTTGTAGCCCAAAGTAGGAATGAAAGGACTAAAGGTTACAAAGTGAAAACTGAAGAGAGAAAAAGTAAGTTATAGGTCTTGTTTTTCCTTTGCAAGAGGAATAATTTACTGCAATGCAAGGAGTTTGGGGTCCAATAAATAAGCAAACAAAAGTATATGTAGCCACTTTAGAGAGCATTAAAAAGCCTATAAGTTGTTGTATTTTGTTTTAATGATGGTCACCATGCTTTTGCTTTAATTAAATGGGTACTTGAGAACTGTGATATAACTTTATTGTGATTTATGCAATATGACACACTGTGAATCGGCACAGTGTCTTCTGTTTCTTTGGGACTGTGATCCTTGGGCCAATTCATGTCACAAAATTGGCACATTGAAAGGGCAGACAGAGTGGATCCTTGCAGAGTTTTAACACATGGCGGGCATGGCTGCTTCACAGTGTGCTCAGCTCAAGTTACACAAATCTTGATATCTTTCTGATAGCTGGTGAAGTTAAAAAACCCCAACAAATTCATGACTATCTGAGGAATCCACATTCACTAAATGTTTAACAAGAACATAAAGAATCTGTGGCTGCCATTCCTTGAAATAAGGGGTACAACTGAGTTCTATGGAATACAAGAGAAAAGACAATGAACAAAAGATTGTCTCATGTGAGTACCAAAAAACCCCCAATATTTTCTCAAGATGTACTTTTTCTATGGAGGAAAATGGAAAAAGTGCTGGTTTTTATGTACCATGCTTTTTCCTACCTAGGGGGTCTCAAAGAAGCTTACAATCACCAACCCTTCCTCTCCCCAGAAAAGACAGCCTGTGAGGCAGGTGAGCCTGAGAGAAAGAATTGTGACTGGCCCAAGGTCACCCAGCTGGCTGCATGTGGAGGAAAGGGGAATCAAACCCAGTTGTCCAGGTTAGAGGCCAATGCTCTTAACGACTGCACCAAGCTGGTGGGAAACCAATTGCATGGGGCACAGAGAAGTGAGGCACAGCAGGTCAGAATCCTGTTTGTGGAATGCTATTTTTAAATCCCTAATTGGTACATACACAGAAATGTATTTTGATCTATGGGTAAAACTGAGGTCTAGAATAAGCATTCGGCTGGGGAGTCTCAGTCCAGACCTCACTTTTCTCCCTTGATCAAAATGAATTCATGTTTAACTAGCAGTTAGGGACAAGATACTATTCTATACTAGCTATTTACAAGGAACTGGCATCCCATGTATGAAGAATGGCGTTTTTATAGTGTTTTTATGTCAAAAAGTAATTTAGTAATGCAACGCAACAGTTGTGTGAGGTCGAACCCTATTATTACAATACTGTGGCTAAGAGAGAGCTGCTTGCCAAAAGCCAGTAGGTAAATTGATGACCGAGGTATGAATTGAATCCAGCTCTCCTTTGTCTATACAAAGGACAAATATAAACACGTTACTATAATCCAAAACACATTTACTAAGAAGACTCTCAGTAGAACTATCTTCCAACTGAATGTGTGTCTGGCCAGAACCGAGTCATATAAACACCATGAGGCTGACGATCTCTTGGACTGCTTGAGATTTTTTGTGTGTGTGGAATAGGCCTGAAAAGCATTAGGCCATGTCACTGTGGACCGTCGTCATAACAAAAAGGGACAGACTGCACAATTCAAGGAATAATATATGCAGAATGAAGAAATCTTGCTCCTTGTTGTCCTGGGTGCGAACCAATGTTCGTGAGAATTTGGAAAACTCTTCCATACATTAATCAGGGTGTAATGCGATTGTTTACATGCTGACATGAATAAATATATGCACACTCACACCCCACAAAATTCACACATACATAATGAGGGTAGAATTAAACTCTTTTGAGATGAGGTTCATTGATTAAACTCAGCAGACCCTTGCAATTATGACTGTTAATACCACAAGCTCATAAAACACTCCCTGTAGAAGTCGGCCCATGCTCCTTGGTCCCCAGCAATGCAAAGGGAGCAAGCTAAATGTTCTTCTGTGCTCTAGTAAGGCTGTAGGCCCTCCTGAAAGGGTGTCAGAAATAGAAGCTGGTTCCCAGAAAACCTGGTGCACATTTGTTACACTTGATGCCCAAACTTCAACGTTGCTACTGCCCTACCATTTTAGCTAAATAGTTTCCCCTTTCTGCAATTGAAAACATGGATATGGTTATTCTCAACTGTTATCATTTATATCTGATTCTTAACTTACCTTGTGTTTTTGGCAAATGGAATGCTGCCGTGCCCTTTTATAGACAGGTTATTAATAGGAATGACCTACTTATATAAGACACATCCTGTAAACAAAATTGCATTTTGTTCACTGGGTACAGTAGAAATCAATGCCAGGAAACAGATGTCATAAACACAAAGGAGATTTTTATCTCTGCCTCCAAGGTGAAACTACTGTAGGTATGTGCAACAGAGACAGGTATCTATGGATAGTTAATGCTTGTAATGCACATCAGAATCTCTCCTAGGAAACTTTTTGAGGGTCTTGCTACCATGTGACTGTACAGGAAACCTATCAATTGCTGCATCTAGGAGGAAATATTACTTAGCTTTGGTGGAGTAAGGTAACCTTTATTGTGAACCTCTGCGAGTTCGAATGGAGAGTGGCGGTATATAAATCTGAAAATAAAAATAAATAAATAAATAGCCGACAGAGGGACAAATGAATTGACTCAAGAGGCAGTCTTTCTCCAAAATTTAGTGCTATCCTAAGCAGAGTTGTATCCTAGACTTTGAAGGTTGTAACTGTTTATGATTGTGCTGCCGAATTCTTCTGTTATCCTTTTCAAGTCAGACTAGTTGCATATTCGGACACTCTGCATTTATCAAACTACTACAATAAACACATACCTAAGTTTAATGGATGCCCCCTTCTGATAAGATTCTTTGGATATACCCAATTCCCAAGAATGGAGTTTTTTTTTTTTTTGGAAGTGTCTTATTTTCATATTTGTCTCTATTCAAGTGCTGGCCCAATTATAACCATAACAGACTGTGGATCTAATGTGCAAAAAATTAAAGTTTGTGTTCTTTTGAAATACCAGTGAGTGGCTATCAAGGTTGTTGAAGACTCTACTGGAAGAATTTTTGGTAGCATAAGGAAGATGCTTCTCTGTCCCCTACGTCTTAATGTTTGCTAGGGCTGTTATTGTTACATGCACTTGTTTGGAAACAAGTCCCATTGACAGTTAACAGGGTGAGGACAGGAATACAGAAATCTTAATCAATTTGTTGGGAGGCCTTAGAAATCCTTCATCGGTATTAAGGACATAGATTTAACATGACATGTCAATAGCATCACCAGAGACATGCTGAAGCGCAGGGATATGGACACCACTGCAAGTGCTTTAACCTAGCAATCCTTACAAGATGGAGGCTCTTTTCTGGACAGACAGACTGGAAAGCTTGTGTGCTGCTGTTCAAGGACTGCCCCATTTTCCTTCAAGACCATCAATCCACTTCCTTTCCTAAGCTCTAACTTTAGCCAAACTTTTGATGAAGAAAGCAAACTGAAATAAATACTCGAAGCGCCTGCTTGTGGAACCACAGTCCAGGATGAATCCAGCGATCACAGAGATAGTATTGATTCCATAGTGGAAAGATGAATGAAACCAATATCCTGAGCATGGTACGTGGGGCATCAACTCATATTTATCTTCCTCTGTCAGCGGTGAGCGCACAGCGCAAGGCTTGCCCTTTTGTAATGTAAACAGAAAATTACGCCTTGAATGCAAAACCAAACTATTAAAAAGGCAGCTTTCGTTCCCTCTCGTAATGTTCGGCAACATAAGGCGGTGCGACTGATGTGGCTCCCCAGCTGTTGCCAGGGGAAAGTAAGAATGTTGCTTGCCACATCTGGGGTGACATCTTTAAAGAGGCACTTAATCTGCAGTGCGGAGGTATGTTAAGCCTCTTTGCTTTTCTTTGCTTGTTCTCCAGCTAATGCAACTCCTGGAGAGTTGTGTTGATTTCAAGTCAAATGGGTGAGATGAAAGAACAATTAAGGACAAGTGATACTAGGAGGCATTGTTGGAAGCATAAAGGCAGAATAATAGTATAATCCCTGGAAGAGTCTGGCAGAAGATTTGTAATGCGACGTTTTAAAGATATAGGATCTTTGCAACTAACCCCCCCCCCCACGACACTGTTTTGCAGGAGGTACATGCGTGCAGTTGTGCAAGGAATCAATATCGTTCTTAGATTTTAGAGGTTTTTAAACCCTGTTCCCCCCCCCCTTTTCTCTAAAGCCCTTTCTTTTGCAGGGTCCTTCGGAAACAATTTGCCCAGGCTCTGGGGTTCTTTTATACTGCCAATCCTCTCCACAGATTCATCCTTGTAAATGAGACTTGGGAGCAGCAGGCAGAAAAATATGGGCATAGCAACAAGCTTCCTGCCAGCCAAGCATATCCTGGCATGAGTCAACAAAGCACCATGTAGCTGGCACTCCTCTCTGGCAGGATCACCCTCACTTTAGCAGCAGGACATGGCTGCTACCTGGACAATAACTTGTGAGTGTCCAGAGGTGTATGATTGACTGCTGTTTGGAATGGAATGGTCAACTAGATGCATCATGGTGTGGTCCAGCCAGGCAGTTTGAGTGTTCTTTACTTTGACTGGAGGAAAAATTATTTGCAAAAACAGTCGTTTCAGAGCATTATCAATTCACTTCTGCTGACTTACTCTTTGTGAAATGTTCATGGACTGTAGGTTTGCAAGAGTCCTTAAAGAAATGGTGATGAGAAAATATTCACTAGTATCTAAATTAAGATTTAGTGATAAAAATCAGGATCCTTGGCCTTGACGGTTTCTGTCCTGGCCCCAGCCTGGTGAAACACTCTTGCTGGTAACATCAGAGCCCTGGGACACATTGGACAGTTCTTCAGAGCTTGCAGGACAGAACTGTTCTGCTGGGCCTATGGCTGCAGCCCCAAAAATTAGCCTCTGGAATTCCACTGACCTCTCTCCTTAATCACCTAATTACATCTCATTCTTACTGTCATTATCATCTGGCACCCCTTCTCCTCTCCTCTGAGCAGGAGATGGCTTAGGCAAATTAGTTTTAGTTTAATTTAGATTTTATAACCTATAAAATAAATAAAACGATTTAGGGTTTTTTGGGGGGGATATTTATATTATTGTATGTTTCTAATTATGTGTAAACTGCCCTGTGCCCCTGGGGAACGACAATATATAAACATGAGAATAAAATAAATACATTCCATACCCCTTTCCCCTACCACAGCAGTCTACACTGCCGTGAGGCCAACTAGCTCAGCAAAACTGCTATCTTCAGAAATGTTGGCCGTCCAACTGTACAAGACTGGAACCAGTTGAAAAAACCTGAGGAGGGATCCACGCCAGATTCCACGCGGTGCTTTCGACACATTAAAACGCTTTGTTTATGGGAGAAGCGAACCTTGGAGCAGGCAGGGACAGGGTGGATGGGAAAGTGTACCTTAAAGAATCAAAAGGCTCCCCCCGCTATTTTTTTGTTGTTGGCTCTGCACCGTGCCAAGAGAAATCCTAATAGCCAGTCGCCGTCTATTTGTGACAGCTAACTGTGCACATGGAAAGCTGCCACTTCAACAATCTATTTACAGGTTCTGGAGACAAATTATTTTCAATAATTGCACTTTTTTTTCTTTTTTACCAAAGAAAAGATCCACAGGAGTCCCTCAAATGATAATGCAGACGACAGCAGCACAACACACCACAACAGTGACTTGCTCCCCGAAAGCTGCCATTGTGGCGAGGTGAGCTTCAATGGCTTGGGCACAGCAGGTAATGGAGGGGCTGGGCTCTTCCATCAGCCGAAAACAACCCGGGATCGGTTTCCTCTGCCAGCACTGCAATGCCTGGACTGCTGGCTTGCACAACCAGATCGGCCTCTCTTCTTATAAAAATTAGAAGTGTTATGCACAATACAAACTGGTCTAGCCTTAAAATTATGCACGTCTCAATATTTTTAAAATAAAGTCACAAAGAACACGAAGGAACCCATCAGCAAAACCTCTGGAAAATAAATTCAGAAATAAGCTGGATTCAGTTGGGTAGCCAGGTTGGTCTGAAGCAGCAGGACAAAGTTCGAGTCCATTGGCACCTTGAAGACTAACACAGGTTTAGTCAAGTGATAAGCTTTTGTGTGCACGCACACTTCATCAGATACGTTGAAATAGAAGGTACCAGTCCATACATATACACAGAGGGTGAACAGCAAATTAGAATATAGCATAGTAAAGTTGATTGACAGATGAAAGGACCAATCTGGAATAACAAGCTTAGTTAGAATCATAGAGTTGGAAGGGTCCTTCTGGGTCATCTAGTCCAGCCCCCTGCACTATGCAGGACACTCACAGCCCTATCGGTCATCCACTGTCACCTGCCACCCCCTTGAACCTTCACAGAATCAGCCTCTCTGTCAGATGGCTATCCAGCCTCTATTTAAAAATTTCAAAAGATGGAGAACCCACCACCTCCCAAATATGGTCCCTATTTGTTTGGGTTTAATTCTGGGGGGAAATGTAGTGAGTGGAATAAATATATCAGAATTAGAGATTGATGGGCAGATTTATTGCTGAGAGTAATTAACTGAGACCCTGCTATCATGCACCATCTGTCTCCTCTTAATCATAGGTAACTTTACAGCCTCCTTTTCTTTGAGCTGGGGCAATTGGCTGTGTAGTGAATCTCCTCCGTCCCAAGACCAGAGAAATACATTTTAATGTATCACTCCAAATTATGTTACATTCTACTGTTCATTGTATTATATTACATTACAATCTACTATACCAAAGAAGGAATAAAATAAAGAGAATGTATAGCCATTCTGGGTGGGGATACAGATAAATGAATGAGGTTAGATTATGTAGTGAGATTTTAAAAACCCAGTATCTGTGTTAAGGCCTGGTGGTTCCATTGTTCTGAATGTTGTAATAATGTGTAACTCAGAAATTTCCCTTTTTGTCTGTTTCTAAAGTTCCTCTGCAAATAAATAGCTACTTTGAGGTCATCCACAGAATATCCTGGAAGGTTGAGATGTTTCCTATAGGTTTCTTAAGATTCTTGTTGTCAGATTTGTATCCAGCTATCCTTTGGTGTCAGATTTGACCCATTTGCCCTATGCAGAGAACTGAAGGGCATTGTTGGCATATACAATATTAGAAGATGAACAGATGTATGAGCCTGAGATGGCATAGTTGATATTGTTCAGTTCAGTGATTGTGTTGTCTGGGTATATGTGGCAGCAAAATTTCCATCTGGGTTTCTTGTAAGCTCTAGTACCAGTGTCCATTTTCAAATTAAACATTGTATCACTGTGGGTGAGAAGTTCTTGAATGAAAATATCCACCTGATGAAGTCAAGAAATAGATTAACAAAGCCAGAATGATACACAAAGAAAGTTTGTTACAAGACAGGACCCAAAGAGACCATAACACCTGGTAGTCACCTACAGCTCTCCAGTCAAAACAGTTCAATGCATTATCCATGACTTACAACCTCTACTGAACAACGACAGTTCTCTTTCACAAGTACTGGGAGACAGACCTTTTCTTGCACACAAACAGCCCCCCTGTTTTAAACAACTTGACAGCACTTATGGATCTAGTTCAAGTGGTCAGTAAGGCACTACTAAAATACAAAGGTGGAGCACTGGTAAAGATGCAAGTGGTATTAAGGAGCTGGTTATAAGCTTTCCTGTCATGTTTTGAACATCCATGTTGTTCTTTGGGTGAAACTACTTCAGTGTTGGAACCATTATAACAAACTCTCCTGAAAAGTATGTTCTCCTCCCATACAGTGCAGTGTCTCTACAACAGACAAAGTAGTTCAATTGCTAGACAGTAGAGTATAAATAAGCTGTCTTCTTTTCTCATGCCTTCATTATTTTCTGTGCCTTTTTGCTTCCCCAGGTATTCAGTTAAGTGCATGCTCTTCCTATGTCCACATTATGGACAATGCATTTTTAAAGAACAAAAACAATGACCATTTGTTTATGTGTATTTTTAGAAGGATTAAACATGAAACTGAACCCAGCCTGGGCCTATTCTGCATACATAGGATAATGCACTTTCAATGTGCTTTGGCAGCTGGATTTTCCTGTTCAGAACAGGAAAATCTACTTCTAAAGTGCATTGAAAGTCCATTATCTATTGTGTAGAGGGTGAGCTTCAAATGAGAAGCTGAAGTGGTTTGTTATAGCATCCTTTGCAGAGTTTCCCATCCAGGTACCAACCTCACTTTAGCTTCTGAGATCTGATGGCATTTAGTTAGCCTGGGCCATTGTCCTCAGGGCTGAAAATGCTGTTGATTAAAACTAGAACTTTCTGCACACAGCACAAGTTCTGTGCCATGGAAACACCACTGCTTATCGCAAATGGAAACTCAGGATAGTATAATATAGGGACTTGACTGGACAAAAAGAAAAAACCTGGATCTTTGCCCCACCTCATCTCATTTAGGACACTTTGCATGGTACATGCCATGGAACGCAGAAAAGACAGAATGACCCCAGCATTGCAGTCTATTGTCTGTGCTTGTCTCTCTGTGTTAAGCCTGGCCATACAAAAACTATAGAAGAGCAAAAGTTTACAGAGTGTGATCTTCCTTTCTGTCAGTCTCTCACACAGACACTTTTGCTTCCTTGAGCATAGGTTCAACACTGACTTTTTAACCTTTCTAGATACACTGAGCAAAAAGGGGGGGAAAAAGGAACATGACAATCTTTATGAGAATGTTGACTGAAGGTGGTCACAATCTGTGTAAACTACCTGAAACACAGACTTCCTCTTTGCCACTTTCTTCATGGGGAAGGAAACTTTAATTTATAGATCATCCAAAATGTATCATTCTTTCCTTCCCCATTGGTGTTTTCCAGTCAGAACACATTAATCTTGAAGTATTTATATGCCTTTTTAAAAATGAAACTAGCTTCCTGTTTTAGGGAGGTCACCAGTTATAGTTATTGGATTATGGGTGGTATCCGAAATGAAATGAGATGGGAGTCACCTCTTATTTAGCAAAACAGAAAATGAAGGGGAAAATACTCATGAGAAAGGTTAAAGGGGATCTATAAGAAATGTGCAGGAGGGGAGGGAGATAGAGAAGAGTAAGAGGTATCCTTTTTTCCCTACCTTCCATAAATTTCTGGTTCTGCATCAAGCAGCCTGGTCCTGTAGACCAGTCCATGGATCCTGGAAGACTAGAGGACCCTGGAGTTCTTGCTGCAACCCTGGTACTCCTGTGGTACAGCAGAGCCTCCCTATAGTTAAAACAGAGCTGTGCTCTCTTCTCTTTAACCAAGACAACCTCTCTCCCCAGCCTAATGCCTGGGTTTTGCATTATACTTCTAAGAATATTCTGGAAAATATATTAATTATATCGATAATTCTCTCTCAAATAACTACCCCCAAGGCACTTTTTAAAGAGAAGAACACAATCTTTTAGAGAACCACACAATTAGGTGTGGTTAGTGACCCTTTCAATATTGTCTTTGCTTCCTCTTTCTTTTAAGTTTTCTTCTGTTTTCTCATTCTAATGTTTGTACGGTTGTCATTTTTGTGTGTGTCTAAGATATAATGTTGATACTACTTTTTTCTCCCTCCCCTTTGCTAGGGATTATAAAATGTAATTTTGCTGTAATTTTGATCTTCTGACTCTTTTTATTTGTGTCCAACTCATTGGTCATTCTTTCACTCCAGTACTAGTATTCTTTTCTGCTTTGGCCTCAATGTCTCCTCTTCCTCTCAGTTTTCTTGTGCTCACCTTTTCTGTGACTTTGGAACAAGGGCACGTTATTTTATCTCCTTCATTTTCTTTCTCATAATTTAATCTTCTTTGTCCCTTCTATGGGCCACTTTGATCCCTTCTCCACTATATATCTTCATCCTGTCATCTCAAACTTTGGTTGACTCATTTCTTCTACTTAAATGTATGGATTGGTAACTTCCATTTCAATGTTTCTGAAGAAGAACACAAAATTTTACACCTTGAATAAAACTTGGTTGGTCTTCTGATTGTTTGCTGACTAGACTCATTTAAAATGTACATTTCACTCATTTATGCTTTCACTCATTTTCCTTTACCCCTTCTCATGCTGACATTTTCCTGTTCTCATTCAATCCCTTTTTCTTCACCACATGATTCCATATCAATTCTTTTTTCTACCTATGTTCCTTTATTTACTTTTCTATCTTTTGCCTCAGCTTTTCACTGATAGGTTCTTCTACCTTTGGTCCAGTTCTTTTGCTCCTCCCTGGCTAGCTCAGCCATACCCATTCTTTTCTTCCTTTGCTTCTCCACATTTTACTTGCATTCTGTACTTTTTCTGTTCTCTGTCTAATCTTGCATATCTGTACACCTATCAACTTCTATTTCAGATACTCTTGAATGTACAGATGCCCCCTGTATATATATGTAAAGAGTAATACTGTAGATTGGATCTTATAGCTCACTTCTTCTGTGAACAACATTTATCTACCCAATGGGCTTTGTTTCAACACATGAAGGTTGTCCAAGAGAAGGAAGCCACAGGATCCTCCCTGCATGCATGTAAGGATCTGTTTTGCACATGCAAAACAGAAATTAATAGATGTATGCATTTTTAACTTGTATATAATGCATTGCTTTTATGACATGACGAGTCTCTCTAATCTAACCACACTGGTGATCCACTATGAAATAAATCATAGAATCATAGAATCATAGAGTTGGAAGGGGCCATACAGGCCATCTAGTCCAACCCCCTGCTCAACGCAGGATTAGCCCTAAGCATCCTAAAGCATCCAAGAAAAGTGTGTATCCAACCTTTGCTTGAAGACTTCCAGTGAGGGGGCGCTCACCACCTCCTTAGGCAGCCTATTCCACTGCTGAACGACTCTGACTGAGAAAAACTTTTTCCTGATATCTAGCCTATATCGTTGTACTTGAAGTTTAAACCCATTACTGCGTGTCCTTTCCTCTGCAGCCAGCAGAAACAGCATCCTGCCCTCCTCCAAGTGACAACCTTTCAAATACTTAAAGAGGGCTATCATGTCCCCTCTCAACCTCCTTTTCTCCAGGCTGAACATTCCCAAGTCCCTCAACCTATCTTCATAGGGCTTGGTCCCTTGGGTCCAGATCATCTTCGTCGCTCTCCTCTGTACCCTTTCAATTTTATCGATGTCCTTCTTGAAGTGAGGCCTCCAGAACTGCACACAGTACTCCAGGTGTGGTCTGACCAGTGCCGTATACAATGGGACTATGACATCTTGTGATTTTGATGTGATGCCTCTGTTGATACAGCCCAAAATGGCATTTGCCTTTTTTACCGCTGCATCACACTGCCTGCTCATGTTTAGTTTACAATCCACAAGTACCCCAAGGTCTCGTTCACACACAGTGCTACCTAGAAGCGTATCCCCCATCCAGTAGGCATGCTTTTCATTTTTCTGACCCAGATGCAGAACTTTACACTTATCTTTATTAAATTGCATCTTGTTCTCATTTGCCCATTTTTCCATTGTGTTCAGATCTCGTTGAACTCTGTCTCTATCTTCCTCAGTATTTGCCAGTCCTCCCAATTTGGTGTCATCTGCAAACTTGATGAGTAGTCCCTAATATAATTAGGAGTCTGCATTCAGGTAATCCGAGCTGGAAAAAAATGCGGATAGAATATTTTCAGTAATTTTGGTATTTTCTAATTTTATTACAGCTATTCTCAGCTATACCAATCAGCTGGGGACAGGGGAATTGAGAATTTCTGTGGCCCCATCTGATCCTCGCAGGGCTGGCTGTGATGGCGAGAGAGACCTCCCCACTTCAGGAAGATCCTGGGCAGTGAAATCCATCATTTATAAGGCTGCCTGCCATTTACATGACCTGTTTTGTTCCCCTCCACTTTGAATTGGGAAGGAGCTAAATCGAACCAGCCCAGGATCAGTCAGGGCGGCAGGAGCTCAGCTGCCAGCTCCATACCACCTGAGCTGGGGATATCTCCCTGTTCTATTACTTGCAGCTCTTTTTAAACCAAGCTGCAAGTAACGGATGCCAACCCAGGCTCAGCCAGGGCTGCAGGAGCTGATAGCTTCATGCCACCTTGGCTCAGCTGGGGCTGGCTCCAGTTTAAACTGAGCTGCAAGTAACAGGAGCCATCCCTAGAGCAGCTGAAATGCCTTCACCATTCCAAGCCAAAAAGCCGCACAGATTGAAGTCTGAATCCCACTTCACTGAGTCAGTTCACTCTGTGCTGTGTGACTTCACAGCTTGGAGTGACTATGAGGCAGTTAATGGGAGCTCAGTCCCTTTAAAAGCGTTGTATTCATGAAACTAAAACAATTAGGCATTCCCGATTGTTTTATTTTATTTATTAATTTGGCTTATTACTCGCTGCTTCCAGCAAGCTGGCTCGTGGTAAATTACAATAATAAAACCCCCACAGTAAAATAGTAACACAGTTTCCCCCTTTAAAACCATTTCCTCCCAGTGGCAAAATACTAAACATCCCCCCCCCCACACACACACTCAACAGCCTCCTACCTAGTGCCTCAGGGGAGATGTTCATAGAATCATAGAATAATAGAGTTGGACCTCCTGGGTCACCTAGTCCCAACCCCCTGCAATATGCAGGACACTCACAACCCAATCACTCATCCACTGTAACCTGCCACCACCTTGAATCTTCACAAAATCAGCCTCTCTGTCAGATGGCTATCTAGCCTCTGTTTAAAAATTACCAAAGACGGAGAACCTACCACCTCCCGAGGAAGCCTGTTTCGAGAAACCGCTCTAACTGTCAGGAACTTCTTCCGGATGTTTAGATGAAATTTCTTTTGAATTAATTCCATCCCATTCATTCTGGTCTGTCCCTCTGGGGCAAGAGAGAACAATTCTGCTCCATCCTCCATATGGCACCCTTTTAAATACTTGAAGATAGTTATCAGATCCCCTCTCAGTCATCTCTTCTCCAGGCTAAACAGACCAAGCTCCCTCAACCTTTCCTCAAATGTCTTGGCCTCCAAATCCCTCACCATGTTTGTTGCCCTCCTCCAGACACTGTCCAGTTTGTCTACATCTGTCTTCAACTGTGGTGCCCCAAACTGAATGCAGTGCTCCAAGTGAGGCCAAACCAGAGCAGAGTAAAGCGGTACTTTCACCTCCTGTAATTTGGACATGATACTCCATTTCATACAGCCCCAAATCCCATTTGATTGATTGATTGTATTTATATACCACCCTCCCTGAAGGCTCAGGACAGTTAACATGAAGCAAAAAAATGATACAGGTAACATCATTTATAGAACAACAAGGTGAATAACAATAGCATTAACATAATAACAATAATAACATTAAGGAGTAGTGGAACTACAAGGAGCCTCAGCTCAACTCTTACTGAGACCCAGTGGATTGGGCAGATTTTTAGCAGTCATAGTGGGAGGGGGAGGGGCTAGAGGGCCAATTAGAAGCAATGGTTTAGGTTGACCTCAACCATATGCCTGGCAGAGGAGCTCCCTTTTGCAGGCCCTGCGGAACTGTTCAGGTTCTGTCAGGGCCCTGATCTCATCTAGGAACTCATTCCACCAAGTGGGAGCCAGAATGGAGAACGCTCTGGCCCTGGTTGAGGTCAAGTGGGCTTCCTTGGGGCTAGGGACCACCAGGAGGCTGGATGTGGTAGAGCACAAGGCCTTTTTAGCCACCGAGTCACACTGCTGACTCATGTTTAATGTATGGTCTATTAAGACTCCTAGATCCTTTTTGCACATACTACTGCCAAGACAAGTACCCCCCAGCCTATATTGGTGTATATGGTTTTTCCTACCTAAATACAGAACTTTACATTTGTCCCAATTGAATTTCATTTTATTCAGTTTAGCCCACTTCTCAAGCCTATCAAAATCATCCTGTATTATGACTCTGTCTTCTGTTGTGTTTGCTACCCCTCCCAGTTTACTATCATCTGCAAATTTAATAAGTACCTCATCTAATCCCTCATCCAAATCATTTATAAATATTTTAAAGAACACAGGCCCTAGGACAGATCCCTGGGGTACTCCACTTGAAACTATTCTGCAAGAGGATGTGGAACCATTAACAAATACCCTTTGGGTATGATCTGTCAACCAGTTATCAATCCACTTGACAGAATTATGATCCATACCGCATTCTACCAACTTGTCAACAAGAATATCACATGGAACCTTATCAAAAGCTTTACTGAAATCCAGATAAACTATGTCCACAGGATTCCCCTTATCCAGCAAGGTAGTCACTTTCTCGAAAAAAAGAGATAAGGTTGGTCTTACATGACTTGTTCTTGTGAAACCCGCACTTAGTCTTAGAAATCACAGCTCTTTGTTCCAGCTGCTCAAGGATCAACTGTTTGATGATGTTCATGGGGAAGAGCCTGCTGTCATGACTAAACTGAGGAAGGGCCTCTGATTTTAACCGTCCTGGCCTCAATCAAATGTCTGGTGGAAGAGCTCTGTGTTGCAGGCCCTGTACCCTGAGTTTTTCCAGGAGCTCATTCTACCAGGTTGAGGCCAGGACTGAAAAGGCCCCAGCCATAGTCTAGGCCATGTATACTTCTCATGGGGCAGGGACCACCAGCAGATTAGCACCCGCAGAACACAAGGCCCTATGGAGGACATAAAGCAATAGGTGGTTGCTCAAATATGTGGGGCCCAGACAGCGAATTAATGCTAAAACCTCAAACTTGATCCAGAACCCAATTGGCTGCCTCAGCACTGGATGGATATGGGTCCTCTAAGATGTCCCAAGCATCAGCATTCTGTACCAGCTGTAATTTCTGGGTTAAGGACGAGGGAAGGCCTGCATAGGGTCTTTCTGAATCCCAATACCATACCGGTTTTGGGGATTTGGGAATATCAAGAAATACCATTTTTAAAATTTCAATATTCTCAAATATGGATAATACTGGTGGGTTTCCCCCCCACCCCCAGCCCTAATTGTTATTATTAACCACTATTATGCATCACATATCAAGGAAAGAAGTCAAGGAAAGCTACTTGAGTTCCCTTCTTAGAATTTATAGTACTCATTGGAGACATAACTGGTGTGTGTGTGTGTGTGTAGTATATGAGAGTGAAGTTTTCTGAAGATATTCATCCACCTCTGTGAATCTAGTTAAAGAATTACTAAGCAAGGAAATGTTGACTCAGAAGAAGGGGAGGAAAAACAGCCTATCAAATGCACATATTGTCTAGTACATGGAAGCTATTCAAAAATTACAATAGATTTATAGTTTATATTTTACAAGTTAGAGAATTTGGATTACATAAAATAAATATAGCTCACAACATGTGGAAACCTGCTTGTTGAATTTCTCTTGGAACAATTGAGATTGGTATCTTGGCCTTCTCAGTTACATACCACCCTGAAACCATATTGTTATCTCTGCAAAAGCAAACAAACAATTTAGCCTGACCTAATGTGTTAAAAAGAAAGAGAGAGAGAAGAATGAGATGGTCAATGGCCAGTACCCCACTGTAGTAATAAAATGTCTAGACAGCAATTAACATCCATTTCCCTCAAGAATGCATCTGTGTCATCAACAAATCTTTACTACTTTGTAAGGAACCAATCTAAATATGTTTAATCATTAATCAATTTCCAAAATCTGAGCAAGATTTGCTTTACATGGGCTTTGTCTTAAAAAGAAAAAGGAAGACATTTAATAACTGATGATAAAGCCCCGAGATGAAGGACTTAGGCCCCCTTCCAAAGGGCAACCCCGACCAGGCATGAAGCAGAGCCCTGATTTGTTTGTGGGAGACTTCCAGCTTTCTGCATGCTCTGGCACAGCTGCCTTCTTTTGTTCCTGCCCACACAGCACCTTAATGCGGCTCACGTGTCCCTGCCGTTGGCTTCTATGCCCTGCCCCGCTTATCGAACCCTTTCCTTCTGCTGTCAATTTATTAACTGCCTGTTGTTTATGCCATTTCTAACCCCATTGGTTTATCCAGAAGTATCCATTACATGGCTTACATTTTTTAAAAGGCAATTTAAAATTGTAGGGCAAAAAACCCTTCTGGTTAAAACTCCCAGTGAAACGAATGAAAAAGAACACATAGGTTCAAGAGAACCAATAAACCAATAAAGAAATTTGGGAATGGAGCGTGGGAAGGCTGGAGTTTATGGAGGAGAGAGAGCTCGGCAGGACTGTGATACTATAAAGAGGGTCAAACATTAGCTGGTTTTTCTTAGCTGCTGTTGTCTCCAGGGGAACTGATATCTGTAATCTGGAGATATGTTGTAATGGCAGGAGATCTCCAGCCCCCACCTGGAGGTTGTAATTACAAAGTGTATTCTTACAATAATGATATACAAATGCTGGGGAGCAGTCATTTGAAGAAGAAGAAGAAGAGTTGGTTCTTATATGCCGCTTTTCCCTACCCGAAGGAGGCTCAAAGCGGCTTACAGTCGCCTTCCCATTCCTCCCCCCACAACAGACACCCTGTGGGGTGGGTGAGGCTGAGAGAGCGCTGATATCACTGCCCGGTCAGAACAGGTTTATCAGTGCCGTGGCGAGCCCAAGGTCACCCAGCTGGTTGCACGTGGGGGAGCACAGAATCGAACCTGGCATGCCAGATTACAAGTCCGCACTCCTAACCACTACACCAAACTGGCTCTCATTTGGACAAACATCCCCATAAGTGTATTATTACTTATATAAGTTTTTAAAACACTGAATTATTTTTATGAATATATTGACAAAAGTTTAAGCATCACTTCTGATCCTTCTCACACCTCCTCTCCAACAGCCAGTGCAACATCTCCCTTAGTGTTGCTTGATCAGATCTTTACTGAGCAGCTCCTGGAACGCATCCCTGGCCAGAAAGCCTCAGATCTTGAGCCTCTTGGAGACCACAGCTGGTGTGATGAGCTTGTAATTGGGCACCTCCGAGCAGGGCTTGTCATAGGTGCCTTTGTCAAAGAGTATGAGGTTGTTGAGCTTGTCTCAGACTTTCCCTTTGGACCACTTCTTCTTTTTGGCTTTGCTGCCAAACTTGTTGACGGGATCCTTGTCCTTCTTGGCTGACTTGCCCACATCCTTCTTGTTGTCCTTGGGAGGCATAGTGGGACGGAGGCTGGGGCTGCTGCGGCGGTGAGTGCAGCTGCTTCGTGTGGTGGCTTCTAAGCAGAAAGATTACTTATATAATTAAAGAAGGTATTAAAGGTAAAGGTAAAGGTAAAGGTATCCCCTGTGCAAGCACCGAGTCATGTCTGACCCTTGGGGTGACGCCCTCTAGCGTTTTCATGGCAGACTCAATACGGGGTGGTTTGCCAGTGCCTTCCCCAGAAAGAAGGTATTACATGTCACAATTTGGAAGTTTGTTACGCTGACCATTCATTGAATGAAAATGGGATTTATCTAGAGACCATTTTGGTTGGATCCTTCAGAATAGAAGAAAAAGACAATATTGTGGTTTATATATATTTATTGTAAGAATACACTTTTGTAATTACATGCTTATATTTTGTATATTATATATCTATACTGTAAGTCAGAGGATAGGTTCTCTTCACTTTCTTGTATTGCCAATGCAATACAAATAGGGAGGTTGGCAACCCTAGGAGAACTGAGTAAGTTAGAAAAGTAGATGGGGAAATGACTCAGGGACACGGCAGATAGAGAGTGCAGGGGCAGCCACAAGAAATGATTCTGCAGAGAACAGGGGTGGGGTTAGGAATTTTATACAGGTTATCAATCCAGACTTGTTCATATGACTCTTGCCTGATGCTCAGTTAATTACTATCCCATTTGAAATAATCTGGTGGTTGAAATATAATGCGATACTAATATGAGATCAGGATAGAATTGCTATTTCTGGTATGGGAAATTCCTGGTGATTTCGAAGTGGTGTTTGGGGAATGTGGAGTTAGGTGTGGGGTTCAGTGTCAATAGGCTGCCATACATTCTGCCTTCCAAAGCTGCTATTTCTAATAGAGGCACTGATTAGGCAACCAACTAGGCAATGGAGTAGCATCACTTCCAGGGAAAATCAGAAGTAATGTTTTGTCTCTCCAGGAACTGCTTGAAAGTCTATGGTAAAGCCACAGAGTTCCTAGTGATGCCTAGAGTAGAATAACATCACTTCTGAATTTTCCACATAACTGATTTTATACATTGCCCAATAACAAGTTTTTTAAAAATAGCTTTTTTCTCATTGGTCACAGGCGTGGCACAAGGAAATGAGATCTGACTGTGGATTACCCTTACCCTCAACAGAAAACTGGTAGTCCTAGTTGTAAATTTGAACAAACTCCAGGGTTGATCTGGAAGCTGGTAACCCTAGATCAGGAATTCACTTAAATGTTCTGTTTATTTACACTGTTTATACAGCTGTCCTACGTCAAAAAATCCTAAAAAATATCATTTACAATAAATAACTGCAAAACAGTCTGAATAATGTTCACAGTGGCTAAAATAATCTTGTATTCTAATAGCAAAGAATGTCAGCATAAAGTTGGATACTTACAGTCAGTTATTGTAGTTTTGAACAGACAAGACAGATCTTTATACAAACCTGCAAACGGCTCTAGGTTTGAAGAAAAATGTGAAATGTAAAAATGATATGCTGTGTAGCCTTAAAAAAAAATCCAGAAACAATAAAAGGAGTACCTGCAGCTTTAAGCAATGGATTCCCTCAGTGGCCATTGCTAGGCAACCACAGCATTCCAATATTGGCATTTTTTTCCAATAAAAAGCAGGAGGACCCCTATTTTGGCCTTGGACAGAAAACTCATTGGGACAGGCTAGGTTAGAGTTGAAAGCTCCAGACTGAGACATTCCTGGACAGTTTGTGATGAAATCTGAGGAGCGTAGAGTTTGGAGAGGGCAGAGGCCTCAGCATGGTAGAATGCTACAGAGTCTACCTTCCAAAGCAACCATTTTGCTAGGTGGAGGCTGGCCACCCTAGGCCTGGGAGCAACTTCTGAGTGACTTAATGCAACGTGACTTGCATGATTCCAATAGGCTTTGTTGCTTGCTGATATTTGACAGCAAGCCACCCTAGGAAAGCCAGTATGGTTTGACTGTTAGAGGTTTAGAGAAGCGTCTGTGACACCCAGGTTCAGATGCCCACCTTGCTGTGGGAGCTCATTGGGTGATTTTGGACCAGTCACGTCTCAGCCTAACCTACCTCACAGAGTTGATGTGTGGAAAACCTCCCTGGATGTGAGGTTGTAGAGGCGAGAGACTTAGTATATATGGGGTGGGAACAATCTGGGAATGGAATGGGAGGGAATTATATATGTGGTTTTATGGTTTTATTATGGTTTTACCTGATAAGTTGTAAATTGCTGTGAGTTGGCTGGTCAAGAGCAACAGCCATATACATTCAATTAATATATAATAATAAACAATAAAAAGGAGTAGGGAACAAGCTGTTTTGGTATCCACTAAGGAGCATTGCCACCTCCAGGTGAGGATTGGAGATTACCTGAAATTAAAACTTATCTCTAGTTGACAGAGCCCCGTTCCCCTGGGAGAAGATGGCTGCATTGGAGGGTGTATTCTAGGACATTAAACCTTGCTGAGGTCATAACCCTAAGGAGAACTGTAGATGGGGAAGTTGCTGTGATTCTTGGAGAGCCACTGCTACCACCACTGCTGCTTGGGGGTGGGAAGGAAACAGATGGGAGGCTGGGAAAGTGATGGGCAGAAAGAGAGAGAGAGAGAGAGAGAGAGAGAAGAAGAAGAAGAAGAGTGGTAAGAGGGGAAGACTGAGGGAAGTAGGTGGAGAAGGGAGGATGCAAAAGTGGGAGGAATGGGACAGCCACTCCTGCAAGTTTCTTGCGATACCACATTACCTGGAATTAAAACTGATCTCCAGATGACAGAGATCAGTTCCCCTGGAGAAAATGGCTGCTTTGGAGGGCAGCATCTGTGACATGACACCCTGAGAAGGTCACTGCTGACTCAAATCTCATTTCAGCCCCAAACTTCTTAGATAAAGTCTGGCACTGCCTCATTTCCCCACCGTCAATACAAGGGTGCTAATGCTGCTCTGTCTCACAGGTCTGTCATATGAATTTCCACAATCCTATGCATGAATTCCTACCACTACAGCTTTAATTTTTTTGACAGTCCTTTCTCCTCGGTGTCATTTTTTAAAAGCCGAGAACAACGCTTCTCCAAGATCCATGAGCACATTTGCATAAATGCCCATTATCCCACTTCTTCAGTCTCTGTCTTTCAATATTTGCTCCGATTACCATTTTGTAGTATATCCATCACTGATCCCTGGCATCGTTGCCATTCATTTTCTTTGAGATGTTATTGAGGTTGTAAATACATGCCACAGCATCAAGGGGCAGACAAGATGGAGCCTGTCAGATGTGGAAGTCAGCAGCAAAGTTATAATTACAGCCGAGCGGTGTGAGGTGAGTTCTTTCCATCCATAGATTTAATTGTCATCAGCGGCAAGGGAAGCTGAGGGATGGAGAAGTGGAGGCCGAGACTGATAGGGGTGAGGGATGTTACCAAATATCTTCAAGGCTGTGTTTGCAATTCTCATGAATAAGCCATCAGCAGAACAGAGAGGCATTTCTCTCTGACTTTCACAAAGACTTTGCTCCCAACGCTATTCAACAGCAAAGAACACGTAAGATGAGAAAATGAGAGGTAATGCCATTTAGCGCAGGGCATTCTGAGCACAATAAGGCTCTTCTATGCCGTTACTGTTCTTCACACCTCATTTGCAGCAAAACATGGAGTTTAAGGCAAGAGACGTTCAGAGGCAGTTTGCCATTGCCTGCCTCTGTGTCACAACCCTGATATTCCTTAGAGGTCTCCCAACCAAATACTAGCCTGGGCCAACTCTGCTGAGCTTCTGAATCTAGCTGGCCTGGAGCAGCCTAGTTTTTCTGCTATGAAGACTGAAATTTAACATGAGGTCTAAGACCCACTGGCTTGGATTCTAAACCCCCATTTCTTTCACTCTTGTAACTTTGCACTCTGGCACTCGTTCCATTCACACAAGGAAAAGGGGGAACTGGTTTTTTTGGCCAATTCCCCCCTTTTAAACGCCTTTGACCTTCATGGTGTTCTTGGGGGACCAATGACCCATGGGGGATAATTTCAGAGCTCAAAGAAGGCAACAGAGGGGACAGTGAAATGGCCAGCTCAGCTCTACTTGTATATCATAGGATCCACATGACACTATAGTACACGTAGGAGGCCCTGTCACCATAGCCAGCCTTTAGGCTGCCTTGGATTTTCTGTCAGGGTTTCTTCAAATGTGTAAACTACTAGAAGGTTGCCAGGTTCCCCCTTGGTCACCTGGTGGGGGATAGGGGGCAGGTTTGTCAGATCCAAGTGGAGAAACACCTGAGGATTTGGAACTGGAGCTGGGAGAAGACAGGGACTTCAGTTGGGTACAATACCATACACTATAACCTCCAAAGCAGCCATTTTCTCCAAGGGATCTGATCTTTGTAGTTTGGAGATGAGCTGTAATTTTGGGGATCCCCAGGTCCCACCTGGTTGATAGATGGAGATTCACCATCACCATTCAGGGGTGCTCACCTGTTTTTCCCTAGGTCTTTATTTTTCTACAGTCTATACTACCCCTGCCCAATGTGACCTAAAATGGATTTCATAAATGCTGACCTGCTTTAATGTAGAGCAGGGAAGATGACAAAATTCCAAGTTCCAAAATTCCAAGTTCCCTGCATGGCTGAGTGGTGGGGAAGCAGAGTTAGAACCTTTTTTTCTTTTCTGTGCTAGCTGGTCTATGACTGCAAATAAATCAAATCAACTGCTGAAATGGCAGCATGATACATATCTGCTAGTGTCTTCTTCTTTATTTTCTCATCTCTGTCATTATACCATTTATTTATGCCCTGTGTTTCCTCCCAATGGACACCTAAAATGGCTTGCATTGTTCTCCCTTACATTTTATTCATACAACAGTGAAAATAACTGACCAGTGAGTTTCATGGTAGAATAGGAATTTGATCCTGGGCTTCCCAGATTCTAGCCCAAAACTGTAACCAATGGACTATGGTGGTTCTCTTTATCATCTGTCCTATCACCTTATTTTGCTGCTTGTGTAGAGTAGGCTAGAGTTAAAAGCTGTGACTTGCCTTGCTTGTTTCCAAAATTATATTTTCCCTTGCTTCAGACCAATTAAAATATTACCAATAATAAATAGGCTTTGATAAAACTGAATTTAATACATAACAATACCATGGCCTAAGGATTTGGATCCTGTATCATCTCCTGCTAATAATGCCATTAGTTTATTGCATAAAAACATGCAACATTTTACACAACAAGAGAAAAGGCTACCTTCACAGCAGGTCAGAAAGCAACAGGATTGCCGGCTTTGGGTTGGGAAATACCAGACGACTTTTGGGGTGGAGAAAGGCAGCTGTAGGTTTTGGAGTGGGAAGAGAACTCAGAGAACACTCTCCAAAGCAGCCATTTTCTCCAGGGGAACTGCCCTCTTTAGTCTGCAGTTGACCTATAATTCCAGGGGGTCCCCATGTCCTATCTATGGACTGGCATTTCTAAGGGAAGAGAACTATGTGCCTTCACATGTGGGTATAGTGTTGTTTCCTGAAAAATAAGATGGAGAGAAGACAAAGCCTTGGCTTGTCTAGATCAACAAACATTTGGTTCCTTCCTCTTAGATTTAGGATTGTTGGCTCTGGGTTGGGAAATATATGGAGATTTTGGAGGTGGCACCTGGGAAGGATAGAGTTTGGGGGAGTGGAGGGATTTCAGCAGGGCATAATGGCATAGAGTACACCTTCCAAAGTAATCTTTTTTTCCCCCAGGGGAACTGATCTCAGTCATTTGGAGATCAGTGGGAGATCTCTGGAAGCTACTGGAAGATGGTGACCCACCCTATCTTAGTCTCCATCAGCAGTCTACTACGCCACAGATGGAGAGGCAGAGAGAATGGGGGTCTCTTTCATGGAGCAGCAGCAGCAGCAAAAGGAGTCCTCCAGTAACAGGATTTAGAGGATTTCAGGCTGTTGTGGAAGCCAGTAAAGGCAGGCAGAAGTTCTTGTTCCCATGAATGTAGTAGACTTTATCAGTATAGGCTGCCTAAAGAGCACCTTGACCAATCTCTTTTTGTACAGGTGGCTGCTCTATGTGATCCTGTCAATGTGATTGCCTGGGCAATATTCGTCAAGATGCACATCAATATTTGCACTCTTGAAAGAGCATTGCAGGCCAAATTAATCACTACCAAATGTCAATGGAGCAGCACCCTACATTCTCAGAACTCTGTTTTTCAGGCTTCCCAACCTCTACATTTATTATGCATCATTTAAATCTTGCATTTTAGCTAACAACCTCAAGTAAATATCTAGATGTTGTCTGGATGTATATGTTTCTGGATTTTATGTTTTGTGATTGCACATTATTTATTAATTTATATCTCCCTCCCCACGCCCCTTGTGGGACCTAAAGCAAGGCGAAAATAGTCCCAAAATATGAGAAAGCACACAAAACACAAGAGATGCTTTTGGTCTGTGTCTCTCTGTTGCCCAGCCGATCTTCCTGCCAGTTCTAGGCTATGACTCTTAAGTGAAGTGTCCTTCAGCTCTCAGCCCTTCCCACACTTAGATCTTAAGTACTTCAAAGTGTGTTTGGAACAGCTTATATTATAATAGCTCTATTGGGAACCAGGCCTCAGTTTAGGAGTGCAAGGCCCAGAGACAATGTCAAAGCATACAGTGGTCATATTTTTTGAGCAGGTAGATGTCTGCAGCCAGAGGCAGCAAGGTTTGATATTCAGGAAGGTCCTCTGTTGAACCACTAAACTAGATATACACACCCCTCTATCAAGGTGCCAGAAGCAGTCAGCTAGCTAGGGATTTACAGAGCCTGCAGCGTTCTGATTGGCTGCAGCTGTCATATGCTGAGGTCCAATCAGGTGCTGCCTGAAGGTGGAGTCCACCATAGCAGCTAGCCTAGATTCATCCAACCCTTGCACATTCTGCATATTACAAATTGTGCAATTGGAATACATTATGCAAATAAAAAGACAATATGTATTTTTCTAATATTAAATCCTGTTTGAAGAATTTGTTTCTTCCATGGAGTTTGAGCCTCCCATTGGGCTGTATGGCAACTACAGTCATTAACCCTTGTGAATGGGGTTGCCAGCAGGAGATGGTGGGGGAAAGATGGGGGCACCATCATGATGAGAGCATGATGTCATTTCTAGGACAAACTCAGTTGCCAACTCTAGGTTGAGAAACTGGATGATATGGGATGGAGCTTGGGTTGGAAAATACCTGGAGACTTTGGGGGTGGGGCCAGGAGGGGATGGGATTTGGGACAGAGAGGGACTTCAGTGATGTTCACCTGCCAAAATTGCCATTTTCTCCAGGGGAACTGATCTCTGTTGTATAATTCCAGGGGACCCCCAGGTCCCACCTGGGGACTGGGATCCCTCAGTGGAGACTTGGAAGGGTGAGGTTTGAGAAGGGGAGGAAGCTCAGTGGCATATAATGCCATATAGGCTGCACTCCAAATCAGTCACTTTCTCCTGCTTAAGTGATCTCTGTAGTCTGGGGATCCATTGTCATTCCAGAAGAGCTCTCATACCCACCTGGATGCTGGCAGCCCTATGACACCACTCCAGATTCTGCGGGAAGCACATAGTTTCACTGCTAGAGCGGGAGACCTGCCAACCATACTCGGGAAACAGATGTCTGCATTCACCTCACGCAGATGCAAAAATTATCCCAGTGTAATTGGACCGGCGTGCATGCTGCTCCTAACAAATAACATTTCTAAGTGTCATTCAGTGTAGTGCAGTGGTTGGAGTGTTGGATGAGAACTGGGGAAACCCAGGTTGGAATTCCAGGGCAAACTGGGAGGGAAGATGGTTCTGGAAATTGGCTACATCCCCAGTAAAGAAGCGGGGGGGGGGCAACCTGCCTACTCAACTAATCAGGCAAGGCCTCCCTTACATTTCACAGGACTAGAACAGGCTGGAAGTTGCCTCCCTTGCCTTGTATGGGGCTTGGGATGGTCTTTCTCACCTCAGCCAGGCTGCCCCTGGGTTGGCTTGGCTCAGGTAGGGATGGGAAGGCCATCAGGATAGTGGGAGACAATCCAGTGCCTACTTATATTGAATGACCTTGGGCTAGTTGCTGTCTCAGGACAACTCACCTTATAGGGTTGTCAGGATAAAGTGGAAGAAAGGAGAGCCATGCCTACTATCCTGCATTCCTTGGGAGAAGAGCAGATTAAAAAAAATGGATCCAATAAATAAACAAATTGTGAGGGATGGCTTCAGATCCATCCTACTTGACAGGGAAAATAATTAAGTATTGGACTATCCCTAACAACACTAACTTGGCGGAGGTACCAAGAAAGAAAGCATTAAACAGTTATTTAGGCTTTTTCTAAAGAGGCCTGTCCATGTAGGCCACCCGTGAGCTATTTGCCTATTGTGCAGACAGCTGGCCCTGGAAAGGAACAGATCTGGCTTCTGCTTATATTTATTAAATCTGCAGGAAGGATCCATCCATCACAACAATGGGTTTAAAGTGTTTGCTGGGTGATGGGAGAGTCCCATAAGCATTCTTTGAAGTGTCTTTTACAGAAGGTAAACATCTGAAGAGCATAAAATAGCTGCTCTTCTTTCCAATTAGTAACCTTGTCAAAGGGGCTAGAATAGAGAGCACCGGGGAGGGGCACCCGATTCTGAAAAGGGAAAGCAATAAAGGATTCCTTATGACAGCAATTTGCACATTTACTGCTCTTTGATATGTTAACTAGATTTTGTGAAATGGAATCCTTTGTCTTTTAGAGGTCGTTGGGCACCAATAGCTCAGTCAGAGCAACGCTTCGCAGGGAGCGTAATGCATCTTCTAATTAATAACTTAACGTGGGCAGCCTCAGTAAATCAGCAACATTATCATCATAACGGGATTCAAGTGAACTGCTGTTTGTAAGGAAGGGAAGATCCTCATAACATCGGCGTCATTATTTACTGCATGCCCTAACTCAAGTGAATTGGATTGAATACAAGGGGATCAATAGGTTATAGGCCTCATTCCCTAAACTTTTACAAGCCCTCTATGAACCTTTGATTTTTTTTTAAATAATAAAAAAAAAAAACCACGGCTCTTCCATTCTGAAAATTGGCAGAGCAGAAAAGTGGTGCAGATTTCTGGTTTGTGATTTCACACACACATACCAGCTAGTGGCACAACTTTCACAAGCAAATGAAGGAAAGAAAAGGCAAAAGGCAAATTGTAACAGAACCTCTCTTCCTGGTAAATATTAGCCTGGGGGCATAGTGCACTCATAAATATATGTTGATATGTTGATATGATATGTTGATATATTACCATTAAGCTATAAAACTGAGCCAGAACATTTCAAGACTGACCCCACACACACAGACTGTTTTTTAATCACTGTAGCTACTGTCAAGTGATGAACAGTAATGGGGGGATGCATTTTTGAGCAATGGTTTTGTTTTGCTGATGGACGTGTGACTGGAGCCCTTTCACACATGATGGGCAGGTACATTTTCATACTAACAAACACACCAGTTTGCAGACTGAGTCTGTTTTTGAGCCTGAGACTTAGGCACACTAGCAATGTGATCCCTTGTGGTAAAGAGTTACAAAGGATGATACATTTAAGAATTAGTACCTGGAGGAGAGGCCTGGTGTCTGGTAGAGTTGCCAGACTGTGCCTGGGAACTGGCAGTAGGCTTGGGGGGTGGAAACATGGGGAAATGATGTCCTGTATGCTACTATATCACATCTGGGCAAAACCTGGAAGTGACATAAGGTAGCTCCAGGGATTGTGGGTGACTCAATACCATACGAGTTGAATGACTCACTGGGGCCCAGCTGCTCAACAGCAGCTGCCACATGAAAGTCAACATGGGACAGTGATGAGAGCTCTTGAGAGGAATGAAGAGGCACCAGACACTATCTGAAAGTAGCATGAGGTTTAATTCATACAGACCATATTGCTCTAGCTTTGTTTCATCTACACTGGCTCCCAATTTACTTCTGGGGCCAATTTGAAGTACAGGTATTGGCATTTTTATTAATCAGATGATTTGAATCTCCCATAATAAACTCAGGGTGGTATGCTGTAGGTCCAGCATATCTAAGCACTGCCTAGCCCCAATCCCTCACCTGGATAGCCCAGGAAAACCCAAATCCCATTTGATTTTGGATGCTAAGCAGGGCCAACCTTACCTAGTATTTGGATAGGAGCTTTCCAAAAATTTGGGTGGTAGTTCCTCCAAGGAACACTAGGGGTCATGACATGGAGGCAGGGAATGGCAAGCCACCTCTGAGCACCCCTTGCCTGGCTGCCAGACAATCCTAGGATCTCGTGGCTAGGCCACACATGTCATGCAATAAGCAGCCTAGTCCCATATGAATGAGCCAGACAGCTATGGTCATGTTTGGAGGCCCCCGCTTTGGGTTAGATGGGTGGCAACCTGAGCACGGGCCTTCTCAGTTGTGCTACTGAATTTACAACAGTGGTCCCCAACAATGCTTGACAATTTTACTGAGACCGGGGGGGGGGTAGTCTTTTGCTGAGGGACGCCGCCGCTGCCTGAGCCTCTGTGCAGTGCTACACCAAGGGGGAGCCCCAGCCATGGCAGCTGCCGGAGACCACCAAAGGTGGCAGAGTGGCAGGGCAGCCCCCGAGGCAGCAGCTGGGGAGGAGGATGAGGAGGAGCCACCGCCCTGTACCGACTGATCCATGGACTGGTACCAGTCCCTGGACCGGAGGTTGGGGACCACTGATTTACAGAATTCCCTCCCCAGAGAAATTCATCCCCCCCCCCCCGAAGCTACTGGATAAGGGATTTTTGGCTTTGTTTGTTGTTCCCTCATTGATTCACTCTTTTGTGTTTCTGTGTATGTGTGCATATATGTCTGTGTATGCATATCTATCACTTATCTATTCATTTTTAAATTTGTTTTAATATTTTGGCTGTACTCTGCCCTGAGGACTGTGAACTGGGGGGAAAGGTGGCATAAACCATCTCGAGCACACTTGTGGGAAGAGAGGGTGTCAGAATCAAATAATAAATAAGTAATGCATGCAAATGTTTGAAATACAATTAACCTACTGAGAAAGGCCTGGGTATGTGCTCTTACAAGAAGGACAGGAGGTGGAATGGATCCATTCCTTATGCTTTACTTGTGCTGGAGTCTCTAGGGAAGGCAACTTGCCCCAGGTCCTTCTCCCTGAGCACACCACCTTTCAGTCTTCTGATCATTACTCCAGTTGCACGACTGACCCCGACATGAAAAGTTGCTTTCCTGCACAAACGGTTCATTCAGGATCATGTTCAGCAAAGCAAAAGCTGCCCTACTTGTCTGCATTACTTGACGCTGCCAGTGAAACCTGCCAGGGCATCATCTCAGTGGCAAGTGGAAGCTGTTGCAGGCCATAAAGAGATGATCTCGGAGATGCTTACAGGGCACCCCTCCTTGACTGGGTTTTGTGCACTGCCAGGGAAAGGTACAGCCCAGAGCTGATTTTTCCAGTTTCTCTTTACCCACCAGCTGCTTATGAATCTTACAAAGGTGATGCCTAGGCTTGAGGGCCCGTTTGGGTGAAAAACTCTGAAACACAGGAAGTTGCATAGGGTTGCCACCAACCCAGAGAAAAGGAATGTCCTGCCCTTTTAACATGCGGAATGGGTGGTTGAAGCTTTTCATGGCAAAGAAGCTGGAAATAAGATCCCATCAAGGGATCTTATTTGTTAAAGGGGCAGGACACTTCCCCCCCCCCTCCAGGTTGTTAGGCAACCTGACAGCTGCTTGGCAAATCCTCTCACATTGAGAAGTCCCATGTCTGGGGTGGGGGGAGCTAGATCCCCAGTCCTTGATGGGCTGTCTTTCCACAGGCAGGAAACTGTTTCCCTCAGTCTCCTCTGTTTTCAGAGGAAAAAAAAACATCCTGCATTGAATCTATAGCTTTGCACAGTAACAATAACCAATAAATGCATAGAGGCTTGGATTTCATCTCAGTCCCGACAGTGCAAATTGGTCCAGGTCAGATTTACACAGGCATCAGCCGCAGTCGCCTTGGGTATCCCACTTCATTGCCGTTACCCTTTATCAGCATCACACGCGAGATTGGATGATCCCCCCCCCCCGGCCGTGCTCTTTTGCATGGCAACAGAAGACCGGAGCCTAGATAGCCATCCCCTAATTTACCTTTTGCTGATTTATCACCTCACTAATGATATAATGGATTTTCCCATTAGTTTATTATTATTATTTATTATTGGTATTGGTATTTTTCTGAAAGAAAATGAAAACAAAGTAGAATGCCGTCCCGGTTGCGAGGACAGGGTATTATTTCCCAGAGTCCGGCAAAGCCGCACGGAATGGATAATTTCCATGTTGCCGACACTCCATCAGTGGCATTTGTCTTTTTGTATCCCAAAGCAGTAGCATAACTCTAATATTGACCTTAACTCCAGCCCTCTGTTTCTCACCCTAACAGCCAAAAGCATTAAAAATGCGTGTTTACTTAATTTGTCCTGGCATGCGGTGTAATTACAAGCCGTTTGTTTTCTCTCTTGTAAAATATGGGCCATAGAGGGAATAAAGTAATGTGGAAAATTAACATTGTGATGTACTGTATAGTGGAATAACACTAAAAACACTTAGCAGTGCTAGCACTGGAGGTGCTATTTGCGTTGTGTGCAAGAGCAATAAAGCATTAAATGCCTCTTTTCTCAACTATATTTGCATGATTTTCAGCTGCAGTAAAATTAATCTGATCTGCCTGGAAGTACAAATAGAAAAGGAAGAGAAGGGGAGACGAAGGAATGGGAGAGCCACACTCCCGCAAAGTAGTCAGTCATTCCCTCCCGCCTCTCGGGAAGGCAAGTCAAGTCTATGGGGATGGAAGGAGGGTCTTTGTGGGGAAATGGTGCCATAGATTTGGCGCAAAGCCGGGACTTGAGCTTAGCCATGGTGGGTGCAGTTAAGAAAGGACGAAAAGAATTGCTGTTTCAATGGGTCTTATCAGGCAGTGCAGTCCTCCAATCTCCAGAAAGCTGCCACAGCACCAATTTACTTTTGATAAGTTTTGTTACCTGGGTGGCTGTTCAGTATTGTTGCACATGGAGATTTTGTATGTCTGGTGGCTGCAGGTTTTGTATATCCAGAGGACCAATTTGCCATTGGCTTCAGCCTAGTGGTGTCTTATTCTAATTATGTTTTATCATTTGCTTCATCACAGTTGCATTTTATGCCAGTTTTTTATGCCCTTTGTATGTAGCAGATATACATTTTTTAAATTAAATAAGAAAATCTATCATTCCTCTTTGCATTTTGCCCAGTGAATTTATGCCTTCCCCTTTTCTCTTCTTTTAAAATCAAGCATAGCTGGAGGCATGGCCAGAAGGGTGTTCTTGCATTGCCAAATGATTGTGTTTGAGCAAAACAGTGAATGCTGAAGAATTTGTGTCATTCCAGATTTATTTTTTGCAGCACTGCTCCCTCTAGACTGTGGCCTCTGAACTCATCCTCCCTGTCCTCTGCTCTGCTCTTTGGACTAGGGAGATCATTGGGGAGATAATGAATCAGTGCATATGGGCACAATCCAGTGTGGTTTTCATATGAAGATCCACATGAAGCTGCCATGTCAAATCAGACCATCAGTCCCTCAAGGTCAGAATTGTCTACTCCAGGGTGTAAGCTGCATGGAGCTTTTTTCCCAATTCCAGGTCGATTCAGTCCCTGCCATCTACACAGAATGCAATTTCCATTTTGATTTTGGGCAATTAAAATTTTCCTTCTGCAGCAAGAAGGATTGATCTGGAGCGACCCTACCTTTATTGTGCTATATCTTAGAGTGTTTTTAATGCTCAATATTTCAAGATTCGGTTTGAGAAAGCAGGCTGTTTTGAACCTCCGTGGTAGAGACGCCCTGATTGGCCAAAGATGGCCATGTGACAAGCTTGCCTTAAAGGAGAAGCCCCTAATTTCTCTCAACTCCTGTTGGTCTTGGATTTTTTCTCCCTCCTCCTTTTTTGATCCTCTCCCCCCCCCCCCGTCCAAGAAAAGAAAGAGGCTACCTGCTTGGATCCTCTCCCCCCACCCCTTCAAGGAAAGAAAGAAAGAGACTTGGCTCTGCCCCTTCTGAACTACCCTAACCACATGCAGAACACTTTCCTGTTTCAATGGGGGGGGGGAATTAGGAAGACCCGAGTTCAAATTGATCTGAATACAACGGGATTGACAATGGAATAAACAAAGTAAGTGCAGACGCTGCCCAGGCTTTCTCAACCAGAGTTTCATGAAACCCTGCGGTTTCTTGGCAGCTCTGGGTTTCCCAAATGGGTGAGAGTTAATTTTTAATAATTTTAAAAAATGTGTTAAACATTTCTTAGGTGATATCGCCATGTGTGGTCATGTTGACCTACCCTCCTCTCCCAAAATGGCCAATGATGGGCCTGTGGGTGGGAAGGAGAAAGGCCCTGGGTAGGCATGTACACAGCTATAGTTCCCAACCATATTCTGCATGATCATGCCACTTCTGGGTTTTCTCAAAACCTGAAGAATGTTTCAGGGGTTTCTTAATGGTAAAAAAGTTGAGACAGGCTGGTCTACTCAGACTGGCAGTGGCTATTCAGGGTCCTAGGCAGTGGTTTCTCATTTCACCTACTGCCTGTTCCTTTAAACTGGCAATGCTGGGGATTGAACTTGGGACTTCCTATATGCAAAGCAGATGCTGTACCACTGAGCCAGGCATGGCCCAATGAATGGATCTTTGTTCTGGGCAGCTGATGTCTGAGCCAATCTCTACTGAGGGCTGTCATGTTGACTTACCTTTTCTCCATCAGCTAGCTGCAATGGTTATATATACGAAGACCCATTGAGTTGTTCTTTTTTATACACATTACATTCAAGTGAGGGCATATAAACTTCTGCTCATCATTTCATATGATTGAAACATTTGATCTGTAAGCCATTGTTAATGTAAACTCATTGCTGTTTCAGGAATAAGTTTTTGGGTGCTTGGATATAAACAACCCAAACTGCAACCCAAAAGAGAAATGTTATTAACTTTAATCACACAGCACTTAGGCTGTATATTTGTTGTGTGTTTGGTCTTAAATCCAAATTCCTAAAATTGATAAAAAGGCACCAACATTTCAGTGCTAAGAAACTTAAATTTAACAGTGGGAGAGACAACAAAAGAAAAGAAATTGGAGCAATGTGAGGAGAAACAAGATGACAGAGAAGAGGCAAAAATAACAAGGAATGACTGGGAATTAACACAGTTACAAATACTTATGCTTGTACCAATAAGGGATCAAGGATCAGATGTCCCACCCAGTTCTCCACTGTGAGTCTCTTCAGCGAGTTCTGAACACACTGGAAAAGTGGGCAAATGAGAACAAGATGCAATTCAATAAGGAGAAGTGTAGAGTTCTACATCTGGTTAACAAAAATGAGAAGTATGCATACTGGATAAGAGATACACTTCTGGGTAGTAGTGTGTGTGTGAATGTAATTTGGGGGTATTTGTGGACTGTAAGCTAAATATGAGCAGACAGTATGATGCAGTGGTGCAAATGCAGTCTTGGGCTGTATCAACAGAGGCACCACATCAAAATCACAAAATGTTATAGTCCCACTGTATATGGCACTGGGATACCTGGAGTACTGTGTGCAGTTCTGGAGGCCTCACTTTTAAAAGGATGTGGACAAAATTGAGATGGTTCAAAGAAGAGTGATGAGAATGATCTTGGGCTTGGGGACCAAGCTCTATGAGCAAACGCTGAGGGACTTGGCAATGTTCAGCCTGGAGAAGAGGAGGTTGAGAGGGGACATGATAGCCCTCTTTAAGTACTTGAAAGGTTGTCATTTGGAGGAGGGCAGGATGCTGTTCCCATTGGCTGCAGAGGAAAGGACACGCAGTAGTGGGTTTAACCAGTGGTCCCCAACCTTTGCTGTCCTTAAGTATTTGCAAGGTTGTCAGAGAAGGGTAGGGAAAAGTTCCTGTTGGCAGCAGAGGATAGGGCCTGCATTAATGGGTTTAAACTATGTGTAGAATGATATTGGCTAGATATCAGGAAAAGAATTTTTACAGTCAGAATAGTTGGAATCAACTGCCTAAGAAGGTGGTGAGCTTCTCATCACTGACAGTGCTTTTATATTGGATCCATATACAATTGTTCTTATTTCTTAGTTTTCACCCATTTATAATTGATTTTATATCTGTAATTTTATGTTTTTTACTGGCTGGTCTATGACCGTAAATAAAATTGATTGATTGATTGACTGACAGTCATCAAGCAGCAGCTGGACAGATCCTTATCCTGGTTGTTTTAGGCTGATCCTGCCTTGAATAGGGAGTTGGACTAGATGGCCCCTTCCAATTCTATGATTCTATGATATGACCAGAATCTTTTGGTACTGAAGAAACACTACAACAGTCAGTCAGTATGAGATTTTATTACCTAAAAACGCCAATGCAAATTGAACTGGCTGCTCTTTATCTTGGCAAAATGATTATATCCAGGCTGTGTGGAATCTTAGGAGTGGTGGTGGTCTGGGACAGGAGGGAGCCTTCTGCACAATGCATTATGTCACTTCCAGGGAAACTGAGAAGTTTCCAACAATTCTTAGAGAAGTATGACATCACTTCCTGGTTTTCCCTAAAAAGTAATGTACTCTGTCATACTGTTGGTAATTTTTTAAGTTTAGTGTTTTGGGTACTGACAGAAGGTCTATGACAACCTGGCAACCCAGCTCAAAAGTGCAGAGTGTCCTGGTCCACTTCCAGATTTCAAGGACTCTAACTGTAGTACCAGTGAAGAAGTACAACACATGAAAACAAAATAAAGCACCATAATTTGATTTTTAAAAAATTGAGTAAATGCTTTTTGAGCTGCTCCTGCTCCTGCTCCTCCTCCTCTCTCTCTCTCTCTCTCTCTCTCTCTCTTTTTAAGGCTTCAGGATCATATTTTTTAGAGAAGCAGAGGCTGGCCTTGTAGATTTTTGGAGTCTTTATGGTACCATTTTCCATCTAATATTCTTTTGTAGTTGAACATTAAATGCCAATGTCCGCTAAATGTTTTATGTTGCTGCTATTTTTCTGTACATTAGTCAAATACATCTTCTCTTCCTTGTGCAGACTCGTGCTATATATGTGCGTATCTTACACATACATATAATATAGCAGGATGGACTAAATATGAATGCAAAAGGTTAGCCTTTAACGAAGAAATACCATCCTTTCTCACTCTCTCTCCTTCTCTCTTCTGGCTGGAGGTAGGAAAGTCATTAGATTAACCTCTCTTGACAGGTCAGGCTCAGCAAATATTCTTAAAAATAACTCTTACAGTAATTTATGACCTTTGGGGAGCATAATCAATAGTGCTAAGACGAGAGGCAGCCAGACTGTGCTTCCTGATAGGAGAAAGTTTCTTGTCTTGGTAATGTTTGCATTCTGTCTGGCAGGCAGCCTCGTTGCATACAAGCAGTGATATTATAGCCCTTCTCCTCCATCCGATTTGGAGACATACATTTTTATTGTCAATGTACTACTGTCTCCTCGGATATTTCATACAGTATCTGATTCCAGAACAAACTGGTGTGCAAATGTGACTGCAAATTGAGAAGCAGCTGAACAGACCCCTGGCCACAGGGTCTATTGTTTTCTCTTGAAGTCATTTGGTGCAGAGAAATTCTCATTGCCTGAAAGTCTGTAAGGCCATTGGTCTCCTTTTTAGTCCAAAATAAACTTGGAGAAGAAACAGAGAGACTAGCCCAAACAAATAGCATAATGTCCCTTGAACAGAGCCCTTACTTGCATGGTTGGTGAACAGCACTCCAGTGTCAAGTGGACTTCTTGTCCCACAGTCCCAACTCTTCCTTTTAGTGTACTACTTTCTTCTGCCCAATAAGGCACTCAGACTCCTGTCCTTAAGCCCCATATATAGTTTGTGCACAGGATTGTTTTTTCCTTCAGTTTGCTGTTTCTGTCTCTCACAACCCATTGTCTATTTATTTATTATATATGTGTGTAATTCTGCTTCTTCTCTCCTCCTCCACATGCAGCCAGCTGGGTGACCTTGGGCTCATCACAGCACTCATAAAGCTGTTCTGACCCAGCAGTGATATCAGGGCTCTCTCAGCCTCACCTACTGTTGTAGGGAGAGGAAAGGGAAGGGGATTGTAAGCTGTTTTGGGACTCCTGGTAGAGAAAAGTGGCATATATAAACAATCTCTTCCTCCTTCTCCTCCTTAATGACCCACATGGGCTTTCCCCAAACTCCCACTTTTCACAAATCCCATCTTCACTCTTTTCACCCTTCTTTTCCTTTGCTTCTCTATCCATTCTTCTTCAGGTACCTATATTGTATCCACTGCTTACCTTAGCCCTGTCCCGAGGCTTCTGCCCATTTTGAACAATTGTTCTGGGCCTAGGATCTGCATGAATTAATCTCACCCACCCAAATCTGACACCTCTTCTGTTCTTTACCAAGAATGGGTGATGAAGTCTCTGAGGCTGTCTGCACTGCTGTGAAAACTATATCAGTCCAGCCAATATTTTTGATTTTGTTGTTGTTTTCAGTTTGTAAAATATTACATTAAAAATCCAGATTAGTGTAATAAATGTTATTTTAGGATTAGGACAATTGTCCAGAAGCTATTTCTAGACAATCTTGGATAGAGTATTCATTCATATATCATCAATCTGAATGCATTGTGGCAAAGTAACAGATGCAGAAAGAAGACTTCAGGCCACCAGCAAGAGGTGGCCAAACTGTGGCTTTCCAGATACTCATGGACTAAAGTTCCCACAAGCCCCTGTCAATTGGCCATGCTGACAGGACTCATGGTAATTGTAGTTCATGAACATCCGGAGAGCTACGGTTTAGCCACCCTTGCTTCAAACCATCTTGTGGCAAACTATGGCCTTACTATTAACCAGGAAACAATGCCTATGCTAAGCAGTCACCGAGCCAATTAAGTAGAGAAAAGCATTCCTTGGAAACACATCCCTATTGACCTTGCAGCTACTGGAAATTGCATAATCATTATTATGCCAACAAGTAGGTTACTTCTGTAAGATCAAGAAGTCTTGCTGGAAGAGGGAACAAACTGATGATGGACTGCATGGAGAGAGAAGTCCCTTTCCATTTTATCTGAGTCTACAGGAAATACAGGAATGTTGCAGGGAACATGGCATGGACCTTGTTAGGTGTTATGGATGTGTGGGTTTCATAACTCTAAGCAGATTAATTGTACTCTTTGCAAAAAAATGGTGGGTTTAGGTTCATAGTGACAGTGACTGAAAGTTCTTATGTGGTACTATCTGAAGAAAAGTTTTGTACCAGACATTGGTGTATTAGTAGATGTATCTGTGTATCAGATACAGGTATTAGTCACATATAAATTCATAGAGTCCCATGGAGGTGACCACAAATATTTTCAGTGGACTTCAGCACACTTGTGTTGGATTTGACCAGTGTGTTCGTTATTTAGGCAAGATATTATGATTTGAATACACAGAACAGTGATTTTCTTTCTTGCATCAGGGCTGTGGCCTGTCCAATAACTTTGTTGTTCATGAAAAAAGCTCTTAATTTTCATATATTCATGTAGGTGCATTATTTATGTCCATCAAAGTGAGCAAACATTAAAATTACATTGTTGAGTTGCAAACTTTCTCCGTTTTTCTACAATTGCACGTAGACCTCAGAAAATGCTTTATTCACTAGCCATACAGGAACTTGAGGGATGTTATGTTTTCCAGTAGGGACTCTATGCTTTGTAAAATATTGAACGGGCTTTCATTTTAGTAACAGAGTAAAAATGCATGTAATTGAACCAGGCATACATTAATTAACTTTCATATTCTATTATCATAAATATTCTTTCTTCTTCTACAGTATGTCACCAGATGTCGTGAGATAGATTTTGTTCCTAATTAACATCAACAAACTAAACTGGATGCTACCCAATTAAAGAAACTTCCTTAATAACTTCTTTAGAATAGGATTTGCCTTGCAGGTGAATACCCATTGCCCCAAAGAAACGAAGACAACCGCTCTTTGGCGTTTAAAATGGCCACAACTTTATTAAGCATAACCAAGCGTTGGAGAGCATGGGGTGAAGGAACCAGCCTTCTTGTGGCCGTCCAGCCACAAGGTAGCCACGAATAACCATCAACAGGTATGCCCGGGGTCCTTCGGCATCCTGCCGGTATCCCCGAGCCCCCAATGACCTGTTGGATACCAGGGAGGTGACCCCATCCTGAGAACTCGTTGAGGCGTGAACCTCTACCAAGTTCCCGAGTCACCCGGAATGCGGGTTTTCGCCGGCCGGCTCCTCCTCCATGAGGGATGGCCGCCCGGCCCCGCCTGCCCACAGCCTCTTATGGAGGCCCCCTTTCTAAAGCAGGCCCGCACGCAGGCTGGGTCTGCTCCCAAATGGTTCCTCCCCCATGCCCAAATCCCGCAAGTTGTGACAAATAAATTACACCAATAACATCAACAATAGACACTCAGTTCTGCACTCGTATACTTGTTAATAAAGAACAATACAATTTAAGAAACTTTGTTTTGTTATGCGTTTTTCTTCTACCATCGGAACCAAAGGGAGGGAGGGTGGGCAACCTCGCCGGCAGGGAAGAGGGAAAGAGACTCGCGCCTCTTTTCCCTCTCCCTATATGGGCACTCCGGGGGAGCCTGGGAGGAGAGGAACCACCTCCTCCCTTCCAACTTCTCCCCAGCAACACGGCCCCCAAAGCCCCATGGGACTTGCAGTCCCCAGCCGTTCCTTTTTCGGCGAGGGATTCCCCGCGGCGGCAAACGCGCCCGGGGTAACTCCCGATCGCCCTTGCCTTGCAGGTGAATACCCATTGCCCCAAAGAAACGAAGACAACCGCTCTTTGGCGTTTAAAATGGCCACAACTTTATTAAGCATAACCAAGCGTTGGAGAGCATGGGGTGAAGGAACCAGCCTTCTTGTGGCCGTCCAGCCACAAGGTAGCCACGAATAACCATCAACAGGTATGCCCGGGGTCCTTCGGCATCCTGCCGGTATCCCCGAGCCCCCAATGACCTGTTGGATACCAGGGAGGTGACCCCATCCTGAGAACTCGTTGAGGCGTGAACCTCTACCAAGTTCCCGAGTCACCCGGAATGCGGGTTTTCGCCGGCCGGCTCCTCCTCCATGAGGGATGGCCGCCCGGCCCCGCCTGCCCACAGCCTCTTATGGAGGCCCCCTTTCTAAAGCAGGCCCGCACGCAGGCTGGGTCTGCTCCCAAATGGTTCCTCCCCCATGCCCAAATCCCGCCACAGAGCTGGGAATGGGAAATCCCATACCCCTGCTCCCGCCAACGCTACCTTCTTCCACGGCCTCCAACAATGTGTGCCTCAGATCGTCTAACCAGCAGTCCATCCCCCATTCTGATAGATGGACTCCATCAGCTCTGAACAGAGCCCATAACCTGTGACAAATGTCGGGATGCAAAATATAACGGCCCCCCAACTTCAATACCCATTTTGCAACTGCTTTGTTAACTTTTTTACGGGAAACGTCAACTTTCTTCGGGGAAACAGCCCCTCTCCAAACTCTGCGCTCCAGAAGTGCCGACCACCAAATTCGAATGCCTGGGAGTCCCGAAACGATCTTCTGAAGGTCTGACTTTATGGACTCCGCTAGACCGACTGCCTTCATACTGGTGATGTCATTCTCACCTAATTGAATAACCAAAATATCCGGCACACCGGTACGTCGTACGGCTGTGGTGAAATCCTTCATCAATGAAGCCCAACGCATACCACGCCGACCAGCCCAGGCAATTCGATATCGCTCTCCCAGACCAAGGTTGCTGGTCCATCCCGACCGCAAAACATAGCGAGCCGCCCAGTGGACAATACTGTGCCCGATGACCAGCACTTTTGGCACTTCTGAGCACAGATCTGCAATTAAATAGCACATAACATGGTTATAGCAACAAACTCGGGCGGACATAGCATTTGAACGCGGAAGAACGCCACCTCCCTATAGCCCTGACATCGTCTGATGATAGCCCAGAGGCAGCTGCTTCCGTAGCTGCACCAATCCGGAAGGAGTGGGTCCCGAATTGCTCGGCTGGCAATCCCAAGCCTCGTAACGTACTCTTCAAAACTGAACCAAATTGGTAACGTGATAAATATGACCCATTCAAATGAATGAGGAGTGGACCTGCTATTCTTGGCCTCGCCTCCAATAAGGCTTTTGTGGCCCGGACAGGGCAGGGACCGCCCCCTGGGACAGCATGGAGGATCACTACCGCACCCCGCCCCAACTGGTCTGTTTTTGATCGGCGAAGAAGGATGTGCAAATCCCCATCAGTGATCTGCACATCCTCCCTCGCTAGTATTCCCACCCCCAGATTTGACCGAGTTTCTGCCAAGAATTCCCCGGAACGAAACGCTCCAAAAAAGGCCAAAGAAAATGCAGCCTCAAATAGAACTGCTTCGTAAACGCTGGAGCACACTGTGGGAAGCTGTTGTAGAAGGCCCCGTAGTATGTTCAATGATATAGGCCGCCTGGCATCAGCTGCCCTCGGTTGAAGCCGCTTCCAACCAGCAATGGCCTTGCGGACTAGGAACGATGAGGTCGGGTCCGCATTCCCCACGGCCTTGCACAAAAAAGATAAACCCGCCATGTGGACCCCCATTGTCCGAGGTGACAATCCTTGGGCTCTAAGCTGAATAAGATATCTTAAAACCGATTCCTCAGTGGGGGGCCAAGCACTCCCGCCTTGCACCGTCCCGATGAAATCCGCATAACCCTGAATTGCGGATGAATATGACCGACGAGTTGCCGGAGCCAAGGAATTGTTCACGGCCTCTAGGATGGGTCCGAGCCAAGGGTCCACAATTCCTCCGGGAACCGGTCCGGAAACTGGCACGCCGCTGGTGCCAACTGGCGAAATCTCTGCTCCTGAAAGCGAGACAGAGCGTCCGCGATATCATTAGAAGAGCCCGGGACATGTCTAGCCCAAAACGTGATGTTGCTCCCCAAGCAGGCCCTCACCAACCTGCGTACTAAACGCATCACCCGTAAAGATTTACTGGACTGGCTGTTGATGATGCGTACTACGGCCTGATTGTCGCACCAAAACAGTACTCTACTATTCCTGAATAATTTTTCCCATATGACTACGGCAACCACTACTGGAAACAATTCAAGGAAGGTAAGGTCACGGAGGATGCTGGATTCAGCCCAGGAACGCGGCCACCTTTCAGCGCACCATCGGTTCCGATAAAAAACCCCAAAACCTAGGCTGCCCGAGGCATCCGACTGGACTTGTAGAGACGACTCAGGGGACAGTGGCGTCTGCCACATGGAAACCCCATTGAATCCTTCTAAGAACTCCTTCCAAACCTGTATGTCTTCCTTTAAATGCCGCGACAATCTAATATGATGATGAGGTGATAATACCCCGGCTGTGGCCCTTGCCAACCTAGCGCAAAATGCCCGCCCCGGAGAAATTGCCTTGCAGGCAAAATTCAAATGACCAAGGAGACTCTGCATCTCCTTCAAAGTGCATTTCTTTCGTCCCATCATTTTACCTAGCAGGTCCCTCAAGGCAAGAACCTTGTCCTCTGGCAATTTTGATAAACCCGCTTCCGAGTCTAACAGAATACCCAAGTAACTCAAGTGGGTTGCTGGCCCCTCGGTTTTTTCCGCCGCCAATGGAACTCCCAGCTCTATTGCTAAAGATTGAAAAACCGCCAATTTTTGTGCGCAAACTGGCGAACCCGCTGGACCAACCAACAAAAAGTCGTCCAAATAATGTGTGATATGCGGACTCCCTGTCCTGTTCTTGGCTTCCCATTCCAAAAAGGTACTGAAAGATTCAAAGGCCGAACAGGCAATGGAGCAACCCATTGGCATGGCCTTGTCCACATACCATTGGCCCTGAAAATAACAGCCCAACAAACAGAAATCCCCTGGGTGGACTGGCAACAGCCGAAAAGCCGATTGCACATCACACTTGGCCATCAATGCACCCGGGCCACAGTCCCTCACTAAAGAAATCGCATGATCTAAGGATGCATATTTGACCGAGCTAAGCTCTGGAGCAATCCCATCATTCACAGACGACCCTTTAGGGTAGGACAGATGATGAATGAGTCTATACTGCCCAGGTGCCTTTTTAGGAACCACTCCCAACGGGGAAACTCTAAGATTTTGGAGTGGGGGACTTGAGTACGGGCCAGCCATGCGACCAGCTGCGCATTCCTTTTTTATCTTTTCTGCCACCACCTCAGGCATTTGTATCGCAGATTTTAAGTTCGGGCTATTTGTAGCCCGTCTATGCCCTTCATACGGTATACGGAAACCCACCAAAAATCCAGCAGCCAGGTAATCCGCAGCCTCCTTTTTTGGATAATTCCTCAATAACTTCAACAAGGAAGAAACTTTAACTGGGGTAAACGCGAGCGTGGTAAGCTCTAGTGGGACTTCACTCGGCTTTTTGACCTCCTGATGTTCCCGAATTAGCCGACCCACTCCCTTTCTTTGAGGTGGGCCGGCTAGATCGAAAGGGCCGGCTCGAACCGGACCGATTACAATCTAGCCTAGAATGGCCCCCTCCGCAAGCCTCGCAATTGTGCTCGAAACGGCACCGGCGCCGTTGGCACGACCCCTTATTAAAATCCCAGCACAATCCCTTGCTCTCTCGCCTACTGCTGGTCCAACGCCTGTCGGGTTCATTCCTCTGTACAAAAGGCCCTACTTTGACCATCCAAGAATCTCGCTCTCTCAGATCCCATCTGGCCAAATCGTTATTTGACGCCTTCTCCCTGGCCTTGGTGTCGTAGGCTATAGCAGCTGTATCTCCAGACAACACCTTGGCCTCCATTACATTGTTAAAATGCCTGATCAGGTGCCACCCCCTCTCCGGGAACGCACCTGCCACCAGGCACATAAATTCCCCATAACCCCTGATCCAGTTAGTGAAATTCCGCTCCACCGCAGTGCGGTCCTTGCGGCCTCTTCTCCTCTTGGAACCCGTTCTAGGGGGCTCATCCTCAGGCCTGACAAAATCAAAGACGTCAACAAAGTAACCTGTCAAGGCCTTAGTTCGCAATCTGGTAGATAAATGTGTACCAGGCGGGTCATCCCCCGCCGGAAATCCCACTGGTGGTTGGGTAGGCTTTCCCACCCCCGCACCCTCACTGTAATACCGTTTGGTTGCTTCTCTGAAGCAAGCCAACCAGGCCGGTAAGCCCGGAACCATGGCTCCCTTAAGCCAGTACGCGACATCTGACTGACTCGCCAACCCAGTGTCCTCCTCCGACGAAGAGGACTCACTGAAGGAGCTGTCCGAACGGTGCGCCCGTGAGCGCCTGCTCCGGCCATCCTTTTTTCGCTTCTTGCCCCTATCTGCAGAAATAGGCTGCTCTCCTGTAGTCAAAGGAGCTGAGCCACTAGCCGCAGCCGCATCCGGTTGCCCTGATGAAACTTGATCCACCGAAGCAGCTGAGCCAACAGAGTGCTCCGGACCGGGCTGGACTAGGAGACCCTGGCCCAAATCGGGAGCTGAACTGAGCTGCCCAACCGAATTCTGACCCGTGGACAAGCCAGTCCCTTCCGCCACCCCTGAAGTCCCTGTATTCAGATTTTGGGGCATGATTTGCGAGATGCTCTGACCCACACCCGATGGTAAAAGAGGCATGCTTGGGCCCCAACCAGTGGCCTGCCTAAAATCCTGTTGAGGAATAGCTGAATTCCCCCAACAGGCCTGCGCCCCATAGCTGTTTCCATGCCCAGTCTGTGGCCAAGGCACCTGTTGACCGAGGTGCTGGCCAGCCCGGGTCCACGGTGTCTGTTGCCCCGGGAGCTGCCCAATTTGCGGCCAGATCCCCTGCTGGCCAGCAAACTGACCTGGATGCAGCCAGCCCCCCCAACTGCTCCCGTTCTGCCAATTCTGTAAATCAGCCCTGGGAGCCCCCCAACCTTGGCCCCAACTGCCATCTAGGTTGCATTGCGAACTGGCCCCTGACCTCCCCTCTGGCAGCCCTGCAAGGCCTGCCTGTGACGAGACTGCCTGAGACGATCCTGGCAACTGCCCTCGGCCCATATGGACAGGCACGACCAATGGGGGTGCATACTGGGGCGCCAAGTCCCCACCCCATTGTCCAGCCTCCCCCCTGAGCCAATTCCCCCCTGCTTGGCTCCTGTCCACAGCCTCCTGGCATCTGCCTCCCGCCTCAGCAACCCCTGGAGGAGGTGGGGCTGGACAAGCTGCTCGCAGCCGCTCCCTTTCCCTTCTCCTAGCCCCCCTGGTGCCATATGGGGGCGGTGCCGCCTGACCCTCCTGGCCAACGACCACACCCATGCCTGACAGGGCTGTCCCTGCTGCGGCCGCTCCTTCTCCCCCTCTGCTTGCCGCGGAGCTTTGCCGCCCTTCAGCCGCCCGAGAAGCAGGCCCGCCCCGCGCCTGTCGCCTGGCGCGATCAAAACCCCGCCCCCTGCGGCCTTGAGCCGGCCGCGGCTCCGCTACAGCCTCCCGGCCCGGTCCCGAAGAGACAGTTGGCTCGTTAGGCCCCACCCGGACCGCAACGCGTCTCCGCGGACCCATTCTCCTCCCGTCTTCCCTGCCCTCACGGAGGTAAAACGTTCTCTTTTTCCCTTTTTTTTTTTTTTTTTAAACCAAAACCGCCGATCGCGCAGGCCTCGCCTCCGCGATCGCAAACCGTCAGTTCTTTTTTTTTTTTTTTTTTTAAACCAGCCGCCCACAAGGCCGAAGCAGAGCTCCCTCACGGCAGCTCCAACCTCGCCGGCAGGGAAGAGGGAAAGAGACTCGCGCCTCTTTTCCCTCTCCCTATATGGGCACTCCGGGGGAGCCTGGGAGGAGAGGAACCACCTCCTCCCTTCCAACTTCTCCCCAGCAACACGGCCCCCAAAGCCCCATGGGACTTGCAGTCCCCAGCCGTTCCTTTTTCGGCGAGGGATTCCCCGCGGCGGCAAACGCGCCCGGGGTAACTCCCGATCGCCCTAATTAAGGATTAAGGTTATCTGCTATTGTATCGTTTATGTTGCCAATGGGACCACAGTTTCTTTTCATTGTCAAATAAATATTCTGTGATTTTAGAAATTAGGAAACTGACTTATTCCTGAAGTTGTAAATATTGCATGAGACACAATCCAGCAGGTGTTAATTATCGCTAACTTTCATTGAAGTCAATGGTACTTTCAGTACAGTCCCAACCAGAGTTACAACCTTCTAAACCCATTGACTTCAATGGATTTAGAGGGACATAACTCTGTTTCTGATTGCACTGTTAATCTAGCCATGACTGCAGCTGAAATCTAATGCACCTTGCCTAGAACACAAGCCCTTTGTGGTCAACAGGAATTATGTCCAGTGAAGCACATTGGGCTCTGCTGTTAATCCTATTCTTCTGATTTCAGTTGGATTGCTTTTACTACCCTAGGTGCTCACTTAACTCATTTTTGTGCATTTTGGTGTGCTTCATTGAAAAGAATGAAGACATATTTGTTTTTTTCTTAAAATCAGTCAATATCCTTTATCTTCATAAAATAATATCTGCCAAGTAGGAGACAGGCTATTACTGTTTTTTGAAATGGGTTGCTTGTGACAGTGACTAAGATGCAGAACTATACAACATATCCCTTTACTGCAAATACTTACAGTTCCATCATGTTTATAGACATCTTGCTCATCTATTACTGCCTTTCTCTCACAGATTGGAGCATCTCCACATGAAGCAACGGGTCATAATGTCACAAGAGTATATTATATCATTCATGATTGGATTAGGCCAATGGTAACTATTACTTGAGTCCTGACTTGGATAGACCAGGCTAACCAGATCTTGGAAGCTAAGCAGGGTTGACCTTGGCTAGTAGGCGGATGGGAGACTTTCAGGGAATACCTGGGTTGTGAAATGGAGGGAGACAATGGCAAAGCATCTCTAAAAGCCTTAAAAACCCTATGGGTCACCAAGTCACCAACTGTGACTTGACAACACTTTCCACCAACAACTATTAAATGAGACACAAACGTAACATGGTGCTTGACCTGAAATTGCTAGTGCGAATGGCAACCCCATGTAGTTCTTCCTCATACTTGCATATGGCAGCCTTTCTCAACTTTTTTACAATTGAGAAACCCCTGAAACATCTTCAGATTTCAAGAAACCCCAGAACTGATGCAAGCATGCTAAATATGGTTGGGAAGCATAGTTGTGTACATTCCCACCGGGGACACCTCCACTTCCCACCCTGTCTAGGCCCATATATGGTCATATAACCTGAAAATGTAACACATTTTAAAAATATATAAAATTAATTAACTCCCACCCATTCAGGAAACTTTCCAGGGCCATTAAAAAAACCCCTAGGGTTTCATGAAACCCTGGTTGAGAAAGCCTGCCATATGATCTAGTTAGTCTTGGTCTTGTCCCAGTGGCCCATACTCTCTATCATTGTCTAAAAGCTGCTGGTAAAACACAGAAGAGCTAAAAGGATAAGTCTGAATCAAAGTTAAAGGGAGAGGAAGGACATCACAGGGCTTCTATTTTGACTACATTTCAGTCAAAGGCAATATAAGGTTGGATCCAGCAAAAAGGGGGGGGGGATTTTTTTTTTGCTAGTTTGCTTCCCAATCCAAATCTCAAACTGTTCCAGAGAATTGATGTTAGCCCAGAAGTAGCACTGGGGGGAATTTAGAGGCATGCTGAAGGAAGAAAATGGGAAAGTGTCTTCCACTGATGGGAAGCTGTTCCTTTAACGAACTCAGTTGATTGGGTCTCCAGCCACACCTACAGGCTCTGTGTGATCAGTTCATTCAGAAACATACAAATGTGCCATAAGCTATATCATGCAGTCAGAACCTATTCATTCTCATTCCCTATGAGCCAGCAAGGACATAATACTCTCTTTAAATGGAGCTCTCATCTATCCAGTTTCAGAGATCTCTGAATCTCTTTTTAATTATTAAGGATGTACTATGTCTATCCTCTCAGCCTTATTCCAATTAAGAGAAATGTCAATTGCGATGCTTCTCAAATATAAATAGAATACTTGACTCTTTCAAAATAGTTAATAAAAAGAACATAGGCTTAAGTGTTTGTGTTAAATGCCTTTGCCAAAAGTGATGATCTGAAGAGTTGTGGAAACCCTGCACTCTGGATATCATGGGATATTCTTGCTTGAGTAACATTTACTTTATGTCTAGGAGAACCATTTATGCTGAGGCTCTGTAGTTATTCATGAGGGGGACAGGAGCAGAATATAGCCATATCATCACTGCTGCAAATAGGTAGAAATGCTTCTGATATCAAGTTTGTTTTAGACAATATATTTTCTTTCTCTAAGACCATAGTACAAATGAAAGGATAAATAATTGTAAATGTAAGCTACAATACTTGCTAAGGCCATCTGAGATCAAATGAAAGCAGTAATATCAAATACAAGACAGTAAGAAAACCCAAAATACATCCTGTGAATGTAAAAAGATACAACTGATCAATCCCCTGTGGTGCCACCTGGTCTTACTGAGGTTGTGGTTCTAGCAAGGTCAACTGTTAGATCCAAGAGCCTTAATCATAGTTCGTATAAAGTCATTTAGTGCAAGGTATCTACTTGGTATCCTTACCCACACCCCATGAAAGATGAAATGGTTACAGGAACAAAAACAAATATTTAAAATAGATAGGAGATAGTTCTACAGTGCAATTAAGACAGATACCCTTGCAAGTTGTGCTTGAGAGTTTTATTGATGTATGAAAAGCATGGTGAGACTAATTTTTAAGCCACAACTCAGTGCTTGAGCTTTGCTATTATTCTGAGGTTGTATAGGCCTGGATCTGCTACAAAAGCGTCTTACTCAGTTGGCTTGATAAGCCATTGCAGAAAAAGGACATTATTCTGAGGAAGGCAAGGGCTAATTATAGTCACACTAGCCAAGCTCACTTGAAAATAAAATCAGTTCGGCTGCTGTAACTCTAGAATACAATGGGGTTGGGGGCGATATAGCATTACATACATTCAAGTGCAGTAAAAGTGCCCTGAAATTCTCTGACCTGAAATCAAATGCCTTGGAATGCACAAAAGATGCTGTGCTGCTGAATTCTCCAGCTGCAGTAGCCACTTGCTGGGGTAAAGATGCTAGTGAAGCAGGATTAGGACAAGGCACTGCAGGGCAGGTGGTGCAGTGGGTGGCCAGCAGCTCCATTTCTGGCTCCATAAGAGTAGTAGTGGGAAAAACCATGTCATTTAGTGCAATAGGGATATGCAACCCATCCAATCTGATGGGTTGAGGGAGAGAATTCCACTCACCTGGGTCATCCTGGGGCCGATGGGGAAGTGGCTGGCCTGACCAGGGCGGGATCTGGATAGCTTACTCTGTGCACCTGAATGTGTTCAGGGAAGATACAGGAAGAAGGCTCCCAAGAGAAAGGGCTGAAACCAGTTCCTGCATAAAGAAAACGTGCATAAAGAAAGCAAAGGATATTTCTTGGGAGGCAGAGCAGGCTGGGAGTGAGTTGCCAGTCTTGGGACATGAGGTAGAAAAAGTCTCCAAGGAGCAGTGCTCTTTGAGTTTAGAAGCTACCAAGAAGGGGCAAGGCTAAACGAGGCCAGGGAGGAAGACCGGGTGGAGCAACTGCAGCCCTGCGCTTTTTGTAACATGACTCATGTGTAATAAAATAGCACAACCAATAGCAGCTTTCTGGTTTATTTTCTTGAGGGGATGGGATAGACAATGGGCCCTTGGCACCAGGACTCCTCACATACACATGGCCAAACATTTGCATAAATTTTAGAATGCTACATTACCTGTAATGATGTAGAGAGCCAGAATGGTGTAGTGGTTAAGAGAGGCAGCTTCTAATCTGATGAGCTGGGTTTGATTCCCCACTCCTTCTCCACATGCAGCCAGCTGGGTGACCTTGGGCTTGTCACAGCCTGAGAGAGCTGTTGTGACCAATCAGAGCTCTCTCAGCCTCACCTAATTCACAGGGTATTTGTTGTGGGGAGAGGAATTGAAGGCAATTGTAAGTGGCTTTGAGACTCCTTATGGTAGTGACAAGCAAGATATAAAAACAGCTTTTCTTTCTTTTTCTGATGTGCAACAGTGTTCAGCAGGAAGATGCAGGTAGGTATATTCCAGGATATTGTTTTAATTGTTGGTTTTATATGATGGCCTTGTGAGTTTAAGGGGCATGTTAGTAATTTAACTGTATTACCTTATTTTTAAGCAACTTTGATGGGCCCTAATTGATGGAAATGTGAACCAGAAAAGAGAGAGCGGGAGAGATTGATAAGAGAAATACATGGATAGGTGACAGATAGATACATAGACAGACAAATTCATACAAGTGCTCACTATTCCTGTGCTTTAGCTTGTGGTAATATAAATTGTGACTTCTGCAGCCATAATTCCAGAAGGATCCAGTGAGGTACAATTATCTCTCCTTGGTTTTACTAAAAGAAACAGCAGTTGTACCTGTGGCTGCTGCAGACCCAATGGAAGGGGCTGGAGAAGAGCAGAGGGAAGGAGAAGAGCAGAGGGAATGATAACTCCTCTGTACTTCTGCTAGAACTACACAACACGCCTCTCAGGAAAGACAGGAAGTATAACATATATATATAGCAGCACCGATGTTGACTTCTGCCATGGCTGCTTGTGTCCTGATGTTGGAATTCTGTCACCATCACTCATAGGAGATGCTGTTTCTTAAATAGCAACTTGCAGAACTTGGTGATTATGGAGCCAGTGAAATATGCCTTACATTGTTCTCAGCAAATTATTTTGAGCTACCTTTATTATTTTGTGAGGTCAACTCAAGGTCTTTCCTTGATTTTTCTTAAATTGATGCAGCCTTAATAAAGGGGTATACATTTCGTAAATAAATGTACAAAGAATAGAGGGAATGAAATCATGCTGCACATACAATGTTGTTGTTTCCATTTGTATTACTTGTGCATTTTTCCTCTGAATGTAACCATCCCATTTAATAAACAGGACAGCATACGTTCACTTTATGTATGAACCCCCTATTACCCAAAATAGGATTTTTCATCACATAAGAAAATTCAAGAGGAATGATATTTGCAAAGCAATTATAGGTTTTTACCGCACTTAAGTCAAATGGATTCTTACAGTAATTATACCTGGTGTGGCAATACAAAAGATAACAATTTTTCATATATGGGATAAGAAACAGTCCTGCAGTTTGTATCCTTTGGGTGAGAAATTTAAGATGATATTACCTGCTTTGTTTGGAAGGATGCATTTGATCATTTGAATAAAGAATTGGAGAGTATGTATCTGTGTATTACAGTTGTGGCTAGCATCTTTTTCAAGTGAATGTTTTTCTGAAATGTAAACTATTAAAATGTTTTAAAAATGTTGAACAAAAATTAAAATATTGGATGCCGGTCTGTAATTATGTAAAAAACCAATTAGTACAACTGAAATTAAAATAATAATTCAGTTTCTCACTGGACACAGAAGTACATCTTCACTCAAACAGTCACATTAGTATGTGCTCAGAAGCCATAGTTGTTTTAAGTTACCACTGCGCTATGGTTCAATGGAAGTGGCTTAGTCCCAGATTTGATCCCCAGCATCTTCACTTAAAAGGACAATAAAGTAGGTGACATGGAAGACCTCCACCTGCAGCAGTTTATATTCCAATCCCAAAGAAGGGCAATGCCAAAGAGTGTTCAAACTACCACACCATTGCACTCATTTCTCATGCTAGCAAAGTTATGCTCAAAATCCTACAAGCTAGGCTCCAGCAATATGTGGACTGAGAACTTCCAGAAGTACAGGCAGGATTTCAAAGAGGCAGAGGAACTAGAGATAAAATTGCCAACATACGCTGGATCATGGAGAAAGCTAGGGAGTTCCAGAAGAACATCTACTTCTGCTTCATTGACTATGCTAAAGCCTTTGATTGTGTGGAGCACAACAAATTGTGGCAAGTTCTTAAAGAGATGGGAATACCAGAGCATCTTATTTGTCTCTTGAGAAATTTGTATGCAGGTCAAGAAGCAACAGTGAGAACTGAACATGGAATCACTGATTGGTTCAAAATTGAGAAAGGAGTTCAGCAAGGCTGTATACTGTCGCCTTGCCTATTTAACTTGTATGAGGAGCACATCATGAGAAAGGCGGGATTAGAGGAGTCACAAATTGGGATCAAGATTGCAGGGAGAAATATCAACAACCTTAGATATGCAGATGATACCACTCTAATGGCAGAAAGTGAAGAGGAACTAAAGAGCCTGTTGATGCAGGTGAAGGAGGAGAGTGCAAAATTTGGCTTGAAACTCAACATCAAGAAAACAAAGATCATGGCATTCGGCCCTCTCAATTCCTGGTAAATAGATGGGGAAGAAATGGAGATAGTGACAGATTTTATTCTCCTGGGCTCCAAGATCACTGCTGATGGGGACTGCAGCAAAGAAATTAAAAGACGCTTGCTCCTGGGAAGGAAAGCTATGGCAAATGTAGACATTTGTAGACATCCTAAATGTAGGATGTAGACATCCTAATGTAGGCATCCTAAAAAGCAGACATCCTAAAAAGCAGACCAAAATGTAGACATCCTAAAAAGCAGAGACATCACCCTGCCAACAAAAGTGCATTTAGTCAAGGCTATGGTATTCCCAGTTGCAATGTATGGCTGCGAAAGTTGGACCATAAGGAAGGCCGAGCATCAAAGAATTGAGGCTTTTGAACTCTGATGCTGGAGAAGACTCTTGCGAGTCCCTTGGACTGCAAGGCGAACAAACCGGTCAGTCCTAGAGGAGATCAGCCCTGACTGCTCTTTAGAAGGCCAGATCCTGAAGATGAAACTCAAATACTTTGGCCGCCTCATGAGAAGGAAGGACTCCCTGGAGAAGAGCCTAATGCTGGGAGAGATTGAGGGCAAAAGAAGAAGGGGACGACAGAAAATGAGGTGGCTGGATGGAGTCACTGAAGCAGTAGGTGCAAACTTAAATGGGCTCGGGGGAATGGTAGAGGCCTGGAGGATCATTGTCCATGGGGTTGCGATGGGTCGGACACGACTTCGCACCTAACAACAACAACAGCAGTTTCATATATGAACATTATCAGTGGTCGAAGTTCCACATTTTGCACCTTTTAAACTAAAAGAAATGCCTTCCCCCACCTATTTATGTGAAGAATAACATTCTTGATTATTAATGTAGCCCAAAATTAAATGACAAAATGTTTGTATCCACTGATTTAAATCTTTTGTATGCTGCCTTAGAACCATAACATTCACAACCATAACCATAACCATAACATTCACTTACTGCTGCTAACAATAGAGAATATAGAATATAGAAACAATATAGAAACAATCAACAAATGCACTATAGTCTGAAATAATAGAACAATAAAAACCTCAGTAGTAAGGATGTGAAAATCTCTCAGTTACCTAACAATAAAATGAACTGCACAGCCATTATTTCATACAAATCAAATAACGTATTATTGTTCATATGTCCTGTACCAAGGACCATGGACAGTTCCCTGGCTGGCATAGACACTGGAAGGGCGGTGTTTCAACATGGGAAGAAAGTGAAATGCCTAATCTAAAAGAACTGTAAGCCACAGACTAGTTGCAAAAGAAATACACATAGCCAGGTTTGTGTGATTTAGAATGTGTCATTAATCAGTGTAGCATGACGTCAACTTGATGAGCAAACAACATTTTGTAATTTCTTTGTCTGGTTTCATATTGCTTTATATTGAAGTATTTTATTGTATGCTCTTCCATCTTTTCTGTGAGTTCCCCTCCCCTGTTTTTGGAATGCCCTTTCCTTCATTGTTATAGACATTCCCTGATTTTCATACATCAGTCAGTTTTTCCAGTTTTTAACCTTAGTCTAAAGCAGTGGTTCTCAACCTTCCTAATGCCATGACCCTTTAATACACTTCCTCATGTTGTGGTGACTCCCAGCCATAAAATTATGCAAATGTTCTTTCACAGAAATTAAACCAAAACTGACCAATGGCATGATCAATTGTTCATGATAGTATATAAATTGGGTTTCTTTTTTTGCCAGGGGTTCTCAGTTCAGCTCTACCTCTCATCCCACCATACCGATCTCACTCTTTTCCTCTACTCCAGATAGATGAACGCTCTATCTCGATGTACCCCACAAGGCTACTGTGTGGATGGTACCCCCTGGCCAAGCAGGTTGCCTTGCCGCAGCCCCTGTGAAAGGGTCATTCGACCCCCAAAGGGGTCCTGATCCCTAGGTTGAGAACCACTGGTCTAAAGATATGCATTAAAAGAGCTGCTTTTGACTGTTCAAAAGGCTTTATGTACACCACAGACAGTCCTTGCACAGAAAGTGAGTGTTACTATGACCATATCACAGGAGAAGATCTGAGAGGCAGGCCTTAACTAAAATCATTATAGAGATATGGTATTTGAACTCAGACTTTCTGCTTCCTAGTTCTTGTTTGTTTGTTCATTGAAATTGTTGCACATCACTTTGCCCCTAGTGACAAGGCTGTGGAGAGGTTTGAAAAGGGGCGGGGGGGGGGAGATACCCCAAAGAACTCTCCAGGAGCCCACCCAGAGCAGAACCTCTGTGGGTAGAAGCAACCTCTTGGCTGCTTGGTGCCCTCTGGAAGCTGAAAATGATGGCCGTCTCCCCTCCAAGGAAACTTGGCCAGTGCAGTGGAAGCCTCAGAGTAGCAATTAGAGGAAGGTGTCCATTTCTGGAGGCATCTTTGATGGAAAGAGGGGAGGCTGACCCCAGGTGTTCTTATTCAAGTGACCAGGTGGGGGGGCATTCTTGCAATGGTCCTCCATGTGTTGGGTCGTCTCTTTCCATGAGGCAGCTGAGTAGTAGCACTGCAAGTATCTGTAGTGCCCCCAGGTGTGTTTCCTGGCTCAATTAGTGGCTCAAAAAGGCTCAGAATTTATAATTAAACCAATATAATTCAGTTCAAAAATCTTTAGCAAATGCTTTTTGCTCAAACCCCATTAAGCTTACGAGGTAGTATCTAAAGGACTATAGTTGGTGCATGTGGAGAATCACTAAATTGGAGCAATCTTCATTTTTTAAATCAAGCCAGAACTTATGTCTATCTATCAATTTTTATTTTTTTCCTTCCGAAGAACACATTTTGTCTTCCCAACAACTCTGTGAAAGGGAAAGTCCCACGGACACCTGGTAAGCTTCTTGGCTGAGTAAATATTTGAATCCAGGTTTCACTATTTCTAGTCCAGCACTATAAAACCCTGGGTCTCTTCCCACAAGATTATAGACATAGAAGTGGGAGTTTGCAGCAATTTTAAGGGCCTTTTGTTGATTTCTTCTTGCTCTTATCCACCGCAATATTTCCCAAATTAGATATGGACATTTCCATCTATTGTATTACTAATTGGTGCCAATAGTAGACAAGATCTGTATAATGTATGAAATTGATGTCATTTCTGTATTGACTAATAGTTGTAAAATTGGCCAGCTACTATTGCCAGTGTATGTTATCTGTCTAGCTGCAGCATACCTCCATGGACGTTTCAAATCAGAAAGTTGTTTGTAGCATTTGTAATGCTTGTCACTAACCATATGTATGCTGTATTCTAGGGTGAGCAGACAAAGGACACAATTGCTGAATGTTTGAAATTAAAATTCTCTCATCTAGGTTAGTGATTGTGTGTATAAGTAATGTAAATTGGAAATAAAATGTGCCTTTTCATCATAACAACAGTATTCCTGTTTGGGTTATCTGTCTATGTTTTGTCTATCAAACTGTTAGGCCTTACAGCTTTAAGAAAGCCTTTCATTACTTTGCAGCCAACGGGACCAGTTTGTAATTCATCGACTCCCAGTTTGTAATTCTATGTATGTGAACTAAAAACTAAAGTTCAAAGATAAAGTAAGCAGATTTTACCACTGTCTGCCAATGGTGGAAAATTCCTCCTCTTCTTCACAACTCCCAGAAAGATTTCTACATTGCCTAAGGTGAGGGAAAAAACACATGTATAATATGGAAAAAGGTTTGTGGCATGCAGTCCAAATAGCTATAAATACACAGTGACAAATAATGTTTGAGGTGACTTTCTTTCACAGAAGGGATAATATTGGCTTATTCATAGCCTACCTAAGAATGTTCATATAGAAAGTAGGCCTTGCCTAGTCTAAGAGCAGAGAAGTCAGTATCAGGTATAAAGGACATTAAGCCCTCTTGATGGGCCAGAATAATTTCTGGAGCTGCAAATGCAATAATAAACAAATAAATTCTGGAACTCCAAAATCCTTTACCTATATTTAATAATAACACAATGTATTGTTATCATTGAGTCAGGGTCCATAGAAAAGTAGATTTAAAATACTCCAATTGAACAAACATGGGACAGCATACTTATTTATATTAAATATTTTATTTAATATTAAATATTTATATACTTTCTCACATCAGAAAAATGAAATGTTGAGGGCCCACAAAAATCTATTAAGTACAGGACAAAAATAAATTGTTTGAAGTTATATACAAATATTTTAATGTTGATATTATTATTATGAAGAGCTAAGCATTTTTTTCAGTCCAAAAATTGTCAACTGCAGCACACAACCTCGCATTTTCCTTCCACAACTCTGCATCAGTGTTTGTATATTTTTGAAGTTGTCACATCAATGATAAGGCACTAAGATGGTCTTTCACTATTTTGTGGGAATGAATGCTTAAATTCACATTATTCCAATAATCAAAACATGTTTAAAACTTATATCTGCACGTGTGCCAAATAGTTTGCTTAAGTAACCATATAGTTTACCACTAGAAGGAGAATAGATAAACCAATCTGTTGTTATTGAGTCTCCATTGTTCATTTGCCTGATAAAATATTCTCTTTGCACATATTTCAATTTATCACCAGAAAGATTTTGCCCTTGCAACTCTGGGGAGATGGAATCTCCTGAACATATGATCCTTAGGTGTCCTTTCTAGCTAGCTGCCAAAATTAGGTTAATTTTCCCCCTACTTGAAAATATTCCTAGTTATACTGAAGAAGAAAAAAATCAAACTCCTCTAGTGGAAAGGTAAACCCTCAATTATTACACAGGTTGCTAAATATTGTACCTAAATATACAGAGTCTGAAATACTCAGCTAAGGGCCCATAAACGTGATCCCCCACAACATCATCCAGTTTCATCTGCACAACAACCTTGCGTGGTAGGCCTCAGATGCTGAGAGAGTGGGGGAGAAGAGACATGCATGGCTTGGCTGCCTATTCTCTCCAGCAATGAGGCCAGCCACAGCAGTATTTTAAGTGAGAAGGGGCTTTTCTGTGGCCTCCCTGTTGGCCTCCCATTAGGCAGAAGGGGAAAGCTTTCCCACCTCAAAAGGAAAGCACACCCATCCCCACAGACTCCTCTCCATTGCTCTTGGAAGGAAATGCTTCCCTTACCTGAGTCAGGGGCTGTTAGAAGCTTCCTTCATAGCAGGCTTGACGGGAAGGGAGGAGGTGCAGAATTCTGAGCAAGAGCAGCAATTGGCCCTGAGGTGGTGGAGTGGAGGGAGATTCCACCAATAGGAAGCTTCAGAACCTTCAGCATTTTGTCAGGGTGTACAGTCATGATTTTATGTATGTAGATAAAATTTCAAAATCGTTAATCTTATTCATTTGCTATACTTCAAATTGTGAAGTCTGTATTTTATCTTATATCCTCAAATATTTTGCACTTAACTAATTTTATCTTGTCAGTGCTGTGCTGAATAAACTGAACTGAACTGAACCAAATAGTTGACCTTTTAAAAGAAATTGAATTCTAAAATCAAAATTGGGGAATCAAACCTGGTTCTCCAGATTAAAGTTCATTGCTCTTTAACCACTACACCAGGCTGGCTCCCCCACAGCACCACGCTGGCTTTAGAATTTGCTCTAATAGAATGTGTATATTTGACAGGGTCCTTCTTTCTTTTGTTGTTCATAAACATTGCATACTTTAGAATTTTAGCACTGTCTGGAGAGCAGATAGAGCTACGTTCATTGCTTCCCATCACAAATTTTAACAAATATTTTTTTAAAAAAACCTCCTCCCTCCAAGATCTTTTTCTTCTTCTGTTTTTCACTCCCAGACTGATATCCTCTCTTATAGCTGTCAGACATTTTGAAACTACAAGGATAAATATTAACTGCCTTTCCCATTCAGCTGCCTTTACCATTCACGTCATTGATCCTACCCGTACAATTTACTGCATGGAACCATTCTGCTTTCCATCTCGAAAAGGGAATCCGTATATTTTCCCTGCTGCTTGGCATGGAGCCACTACGAAAATGACTCGTGAAAAGGAAACAGTCACCATATATTTAACTGCATGGAATCTAGAAGTGGCCAAGAACAGGGAGCACAAGAGATGTTTTCATATTATTATGCTCTAACGGGGACCACAGTTGGGCTGATTCCGTGACATGCTTAGCACAATGTTTAATCTAGTCCTGGGCAAGAATCAAAGAATTATTATTCTCCACAGCCAAGAATAAAAAGATGCCTGCTGAGTACTATTTTGCAGCAGGAATAAAAAGTTACCACCAGGTATCAACTTGCTCTAGGAAAATGACAGTTGCAACATATTTTGCCATCCTGCACCTCTTTCTTTCTTTCTTTCTTTCTTTCTTTCTTTCTTTCTTTCTTTCTTTCTTTCTTTCTTTCTTTCTTTCTTTCTTTCTTTCTTTCTTTCTTTCTTTCTTTCTTTCTTTCTTGCTACTATAGATTTTCTATTACATTGAGCACTTGGCTGAATAAAAATGCAGCAGCTGCAGAAAATCAAGATCTTATTCTGGACCAGGAGAGTTTTTCCCCCAGCTTCTGTAATTTTTAGAAACTTTTGTAATTCAGAATCCTAAAAATATATCTCTTAGATCTAGGCTAATGCCCTAATGCTTGGCTTGTTTCAACACCATTCCACTGTTTCTTTGATTTATGTTCTGATTCTGGTGGTGGCAGATCAGATGCTTCTGTAAAGTTGGTGGCAATAGTGCACTCAGATTAGATGTCACTACTTTGGAGCATGATATTCTAGTTAACTTTCATGGCTTTAACCATCCAAGAATTTGTCCAATTGGCTACTCTTGCTCTAGAGAAATTTCCCAGTTAGAGAGGGATGACCAGAATAATTATGCCACGTAACACTGAATGTATGACAAAGCTTGATTTTTAAAAGAAAATATCGGCAAACTGGGTTTTATAGCAAAATCGGTCAAATTTCCAGTTCTTTAAATCATCAGGAACTTTAAAACATATAGGATTGGTCCATTTTGTACACAAATTATTTTAGACTGTTATATTTGTTTCCTCTTGTAGAAATGTTACTTTGTGTTACTGTTTTTAAATCACAGAAAAACTAAAATTTACAAAAAAACCAAATGATCATTTGGCCTAATCCTGCAAGTATACAAAAGCAGACATGTTCTGAGCACATGCCCCTCTGTTCTTTCTCTTAAGCTCTGTAACACAAATATGTCTCTCTACCAGAATGACTTGCTACCTGGGATGATATTCAATCTTTACAAAGAGATTACATAGTAATCCCAAAATACACTCTCAGGACATTTTGGCAAAAAAGCCATACTCTGTCCAGGCATGTAACATTGTAGAATAGTCGGGGAACCTCTGATAAAGGACTATACATGCTGCATATTTTCTAGCTGACCACATCAGAACATTTACTGAGTATATCTGGTTTCTGTCAAAGCTCAGAAAACAGCAGGCAAGGTGGTCATTGGAGTCTGTGGTGAGCTGTGTGGAAATAAACTGGGGAAAGTTAGACAGCGGGTATATTTCTTTGCCTTTTTATGCATCAGGAGATTAAATGAAGACAGGGTTCCTTGAGTACAACCAACTATTTAATTTGCCACCTGGCACAGTCTTCCTTTGTGACCCTTGGGTGACCATTTAATCATGTAATACTTTGGTTTCCTGCCTGTCATGTGATTAAGATAATATAGCCCTATCTCATAAGTACAATGGGTTTATTATATTAAGACTGTCTGATTCACTGTTGATTTTCGATTGTCTTAACTCTTGCCTACATATGTAGGGTATCCCTGTAAATTTTAGATGCACTATCTTTCCCATAGTGCCAAGTCAATGCTGGGTCATGAAGCATTTCTAATTGATTGATTGATCTAATGGATGTGTCTGTCTGTCTGTTTGTCCGTCCGTCCATCCATCCATCCATCCATCCACCCATCCCATCCCATCCCGTCCGCCCGCCCGCCCATCCATCTTTAACAGTCTGTGTGACCAGGAAGCATGGCTCAGGATGATGCTGTGGAGAAGCAGCAGGCAATCCGTCTCAAGAACAGGGACAGGAAGTATATTCCTTCTCCTTGAAGGATGCCCAAATACACTTGAACTGTTTCATTTCTATAGAGAAAAGTAAAAATGCCATCCAACTCTGGTGATGACTATGCTATAGCTCTCTTCTAGAAATGCTATAAGACTTTTGGCTAACTTTCAATGCTCACAGTTAAGCACAAATGAAATACTTCCAAGACATTTTTACATCCTTATAAACAAGATTGCATACTTTATTAGATTTCCACACACACACAAAGTTAAAATTGTCATCCCATGCCCTGAGAATTAGGGCTGGGTTGGAGTCAGGTAATTTCCACTAGATATTTATACAGTTCCACCCCCCCTCCTTTGCAGAAAGTTCACTGCTTCAGAAAGAACACAGAAAATAAGAGGCTTAAGATGTCCATAAAGAAACCTCTGAAGATTGGCACTTAACAGCTGTGATAGATACATTAAACCAACAAGCTCTTCACATGAAATGTTTTAAACCAGACTGTGTATGTAAGTAGCTATAAACTGAAGAGGAAAATCATTGGGTAGCATTACCCTGAGCATCTCTCCAGAGCTCTGCCCTCTGCTGACACCTGTAATTACAAAGAACATTTTGCTATTGGAATTTCAGGTATCGCTAGCAGAACCCCACACCATGAATAGACCACTCCTGCTGCCACCTGCTCTGCTGTTATTGTCGGGTAGCTAATATTTTATTGCATGACTGAGATGAATGTATGGCACAGCCTAACATAAATATCGTTTGGTTGCAGTGTGTCATTTTGTGCTTGATCTCAAGTGGTGTGAGAGGCACTTGAGAACTATGAAGTCAGAGAAAGCCTGTACAGAATATCTTTGCTAACTTGCAACAGAAACAGGTGGGGAATTTCAGGGCTGTAACAGAGGTAATGGCATTTTATATTGTATTTTGTACTGCTTTGAAGCACATTTTAAAAACTCATTTATTTAGGCTTTCTGTGCATTTCATTTCTGCGATCCAGAGCAAATAGCAGAGTTCCAGAACAAAAACTAAATGAAAATAAGATTTTCCCTTTAAAAATTTAAAACCAATGGGCTTGATTTGCAAAGAGCACTTATCCCTGTGGATTGTCTATCAGGCCAGTGTTGGGTAACTGCTCTAAAATGTGTTGTCCTGGGCTTAGATGCAGCATTTGCTGATCATTACCTTATTGGGTGTAGCAGTAGCCTGATGGCAGGACGACTACAACAACTTAGACAGTGCCAACAGCAGTCAAACCACTCAGAAGCCAGCATCTATATGCTGTTACCCACGTGGGATCCCCATCTGTAGACCACTAAACCCATGGATCAAGGCCACATGGAGGCTAAACACATTTTTTTAGCAAATGTGGGTAACTCACCAGAATGCTGAAAAATTAGGAATATTTTTTAAAATACATGTTTTTAAAAAAATTGCTCCAAAAGTAAAGCACTTATAGTCAACTGTGGTGGCACTGGACAACAGGTCTCTAAACTGAGTCTGGTAGGAGCAGCTGCACAGCCTGGAATCTGAACCTTGTGACATCAGCTGTGCAGCCCTGGGCTCTGTGCTGGGCCTGGAGTTGGCCATTTGGGCATAGGCTCCATGCTGGTCACAGCAACCCAAGATCCACACTGGTCCTGGCAGTGGGTTTTCGGGGCATGCTGCTGCAGTTAATGCAACTCAGGAGCTATGCTTGGCATGCTGCCACCAGTGGACAGCCTAGAAGTTGTGCCAGGCTTGCCGGTGGTGGAGATGCAGGCCCAGGAGTCAAGCTGGCTGCAGGCTTGGCAAGAAACTGTGTAGAGGGAGGAAATTCCCTTCCCTTCAAGTATCACAGATCTATACTTGTTCATAATATATATTAATAACAGCAGAGTATACGAGTTGCAAAGGAATTGAGTGTTGATACACCACAGAACTGAACAGGGTCAAAAGAGGATTGTTATTAAGGACAATCATGTGTAGATGTATAAGAATTCTATTCCTAGTAACTCAGCCACTGAAATATACCCTAAAAAGAAATAATAAATGAAATATTACTTCCACTAAATACTTGCAGTAAAAAAATCCAAAATAATACAGAGTTAGAGAGATTTTTCGGGGGGTGGGTTCAAGAAAGCACTGGTTGCCAGTGCTACATTTGGTGCTCTTGGGCAGATCAGAACCTACTGGAGGTATAGAGTCTGGATCTGCCAAATTCCCCACCCCCAGCCCCAATCTCCCACCATAGAGAAATTGAGTGGTAAAAAAATGCCCCCCCTAGTGTCACTCTAGGAATGTCCCCTCATCCTTATCATAGAGATTAAGCAAATCACCCAAAAGTGGTCCTACTTCTTCCCCAAACTTCACTCACCCCAAGTACTGTCCCCAGAATCTTTCTAGGCAGTGTTGGAGTCAGTTAGAATCATAGAATCATAGAGTTGGAAGGGGCCATACAGGCCATCTAGTCCAACCCCCTGCTCAATGCAGGATTAGCCCTAAGCATCCTAAAGCATCCAGACAATTATAACAGTTATAACAGACAATAGCGTCAGGTGGGTAGCTGTGTTGGTCTGAAGGAGCAGAAGAAAGCTTGAGTTCAGTGGTATCTTTATGATCAATAATTTCTCTGAAGAAGTGTGCATGCACATTAATTAATTGATTGATTGATTGATTGATTGATTGATTGATTGATTGATCGTGGTTTTGGTTGACCTCAACCAAATGCCTGGTAGAGGAACTCCCTTTTGCAGGCCCTGTGGAACTGTTCAAGTTCTGTCAGGGTCCTAATCTCCTCTGGGAGATTGTTCCATCAGGTGGGGCTAGGATGAAAAAAGTTCTGGCCCTGGTTGAGGTCAAGCAGGCTTCCTTAGGTCCAGGGATCACCAGGAAGTTGGAAGTGATGGAGCGTAAGTCTCTTTGGGGGGGGTGTAGGCAGAAAGTTCACACCTTGAATAAAGCTTTGTTGGTCTTAAAGGTCCCATTGAGTTTGTTCAACAGACAATAGCTTCTTGATGGAAGCCTGCAGGAATAGTATAGGCTTGGGCAGACAATGTGAAATAGGAGGAGAGGGAAGAGGGTGAAAAGCCACATTCTGCCCCAAGAGAGGAAGGAAGCACACCTGAGCTGCAGTGAGGAGAAAAACACAGAGCCCAAGAAGGTCATACCTGGCTAGAAACTGGGCTGCTGGAAGAAACAAAGTGCCTAGCTTCAAAGCAATTATATCTACAACCTGGGCTGTTAGACAGCTTGGCCAGCCCTTAGAGAACCTGCATGATGTAGTGGTTAAGAAAGTGGTGAGCCAGGTTTGATTCCCTGTGCCTCCACATGCAGTCAGCTGATAATGCAGCCAGTCCTGATAATGCTGTTCTCACAGAGCAGTCCTGTCAGAGCTCTCTCAGCATCACCAACCTCACAGGATATCTGTTGTGGGGAGAGCAAAGTAAGCCGCTTTGACTGAAAAGTGGGGTATAAAAACCAGCTCTTCTTAAAACAATTTTTTCTTATATATAAACAAAATTTGACATCTCATTTCCATTGTTCATGTTGCATCTTCTATAAAGGGACAGAACTGACTACCAATTGCAAGCGGTTTCCTCTTAGAATCATAGAATCATAGAATAAAGGAGTTGGAAGGGACTTCATGGGTCATCTGCACTATGCAGGGCACTCAAAACCTTATCACTCATCCACTGTAACCTTTCACCTCCTTGAACCTTCACAGAATCAGCCTCTCCGTCAGATGGCTATCTAGCCTCTGTTTAAAAATGTCCAAAGATGGAGAACCCACCACCTCCCGAGGAAGCCTGTTCCACTGAGAAACCGCTCTGTCAGGAACTTTTAAATTAATTTCATCCCACTGGTTCTGGTCAACAGCTCTGCTCCACCCTCTATATGGCACCCTTTTAAATTCTTGAAGATGGTTATCAGATCCCCTCTCAGTCATCTCCTCTCCAGGCTAAACAGACCAAGCTCCCCCAACCTTTCCTTATACGTCTTGATCTCTTATTGGATATATTCTGGAACCAACAAAGTGCAATAATTTTGCGCCAATACAAGTGGGTTAAAATTCCTATTTAGCCATTTTGGATCCCCACTCGCTGCATGTCTTTAGATGAGTCTCTTTAAACGAGTATATTCTACCCTGAAGTATAGTTGTTGTGAGGAAAAAGGGAAGCAGAATGGACTGTGAAGAAAAGTGGGTCATAAAAATTTAACTGACTGACTGATTTTTGGGTCAGACCCTATAATCTCTCATAATCACTTAAAGGGTTACTGTGGAAATAAACAGCATAGCTGTGCAGTCCTGAATTCCTCACAGTCAGGATGAGATAAAAACGAGATAGACAATAAGTAAAATAATTGTTTCCCATATTCTGCCACAGAAACAGGCTCTGAAGCTAAACCCTAGTCAATGCTGGCTCAAATCAAGACTTTGATCTGGACAGTAATTCATGACAAATCTTTCTTGGTTTCTAAATGCATAGAAGAAAGGGTTCCTGCTGCTGTTCGCAAGAAGAACGCATCCCCCTCAGTTCCTAAAGTGGGCCCAATTATGCTGTTACGGATAGAGCCGTAACTCACTGTGTTCCATCCATTTCATGTTTCTGGCTTCATTAGGCAGAAAGGCTAACAGAGCAATTCATTTCTGCAGTAAACCTAATAAATACATTTTTGATGAAAAACTTACCGGGCATGCACAATGACATGTTTTTAAGATGAAATAACCCAGTTCTTTTGAATTCCTCTTCCTAGCCAAAGCATAACAGGGGTTAGTGCACAGTATAGACTAATTGCCTACATAATTTCATTTTATGAAACAAAGGGCTTTAAAAATTATAGGGTTATATAAAAGCATCTGAAGCCACTAAGTCAGTTTTGGTTTTTTTCCCCCCTTATACAAAAGAAACAGTGGTTTATACATGGTGTGAACTGTAAAAACAATTTTTTAAAGAGAAAAAAATGCTACAATGTTTCAGTTGAATATTCCACTTGTATTTACAATTTAGTTCTATTTCTTTGATCTGGTGTAGATCTAAAGCAATATTTATATGATATCTGCAGGTAGATTTTGATACAGAAATGATTTTCATTGATTATTGCCAGATTTTTCCTTCAGCCATCTTTTACATCTTCTGCTAGGTTTATATTTATTGATCACATTTTTCACCTGCCCTTCTTCCAAAGAACTCCAATACAAGGTTCTCCCCTTCTCGCTTTTATCATTACAACACCGTGAGGTGGATTACGCTGGAAGAGAGAGTAACTGGATCAAGTTGACTCAATGAGCTTTACAGCTGAGTGGGATTATGCCCTTTGGTATTCCCAGGTCCAGTCCACTTTTGGAACCACTATAATCACATTGGTATTTTGGGCAGGGTGAAACTGCTGTCTTGGGCTCAGATCCTCTCATGATCACAAGGCTTCAGGCAGACAACTGGTTGCATTCAAACACCACAGTGTTGCAATTTGCAGCCAGTGACATGAAGCTGGTTTGTTATGTCTCGACCCCATCACTCCTCTTGCATTTGAAAAGCTTGATTAAGGTATCCAGGTTTGAAAAGCCTTGAAATAATTTGGAGTTTGTAGTTTCTTTGCATTCTACAAACCCGGATTCAAAATCTTGGTTTAATCCCGTTTTAATCTCATTTGGAGTCTGTATGAATCTGGCCATCATTTTATTTATTTAGATATTTATATTTTTTCTTCCCAAGGTATCATTCTTTCCTTCTTTGTTTTATGGATACAATGATAAACCTGCCAGGTAGTCTAGGTTGAGCAAGAGGACTGACCCAAATTCCCCCACTGAACTTCCACAGCCAAGTAGGGATTTGAACCCTCCAGATCCTAGTCAAATCACTTTCCTCTTAGCTACAAAAATGAAAATCTCAGAGGACTATTGTGAAAATCTATATGTAACATAGACTTGGCCTAGTATGGATAAAATGACATGCTATACTGCGTAAAAGAGACCAGTTGACCATTGTGTTGACAGTTGTTGGCTGGAACAAGAGAATGCTCATATGGTGACGTCTCGTAGATATGGGCAAATATTGCTTTAAAAAATTCCATTTTGCTTGGCATCCCCATGCCCTTTGCAGGTTCTGCTGTCTAGAATCAGTGTGGTGTAGGGTGTGCTGGGAAATCCACCGTTAAAAGCCCACTTTGCCACGGAAACTTGGGCTGTGCACTCTCTTACTCTTACTTCTCAGGGTTGAGAGGTGATAAAATGGAGAAGTTAATGATGTAGAAAGTATGAACTGTGCAGCAAAAAAGGAAATCAAAAGTATATGTCACTCATCTCCACATAATGTCCCATAATGTGCCATTTCTTATAGCTGAAGCAGCTTCTTCCTTTCTGTTCATAAGCCACTTCTTTAGCTGTGAACCATTCTATGTTCACATTATCAACATCTCCTATAGCACTATCTTACTTTTGCGCCTCACTGTAAATTCCTACCATTCTTCTAATATAGATTTCTTTCTTTCTTTCTTTCTTTCTTTCTTTCTTTCTTTCTTTCTTTCTTTCTTTCTTTCTTTCTTTCTTTCTTTCTTTCTTTCTTTCTTTCTTTCTTTCTTTCTTTCTTTCTTTCTTTCTTTCTTTCTTTCTTTGTAAATGGTGCCAAACCATTTAGGGAATTGGGCAGTTTGAATGGCGCTTGGGATAGGCAGCCAATGTGCAGCCTACATTCCAGCAGGACAGTGCTGGCATAATACAAACATAATATAGTGGTGATTCTAGTTGCTACACTTGAGGCTTCAGATACTATGACAGTGGTGCCTTGGCCTTTCTTCTACTTGCCCTGACAAGAGGCACTGGAAAAAAAGGTCACTGGAGATATACAACATATTTACTCGCAAACCAGAGCATTTCCTCAGTACTAAAGATGTAAGGGGACAACAAGGACCACAGGGGCCATGATTTGGCTTCAAGATCTCAGCTAGTTCACGGCTGTTCTCCTGATAGTGCCAAAATAGATTTATTGCCCATATTTATCCAGCATGTTAGGAATCTTCTTCTTAATTAAAAGCATAGTCATTGCTTGATAGCATCATAGAGCCAGCACAAAGTAAAATGATATTATCCGAGTTCTTATCCAGTCTGCCTGGTATACACAGTGGCTTAGAGAAGGGTCCACACACATGAAGGGAGGGGATTCTGAAAAAAAAAACAACTAGAAAGGAAGACAGGATATAGTGGGCGATCATAACTGATTCATGTTATCACCTTGTGCTATCAGGTGTTTTCCCCTTGTATGCATTCACCACACCAAAAAAGTACCCTTCTATAATATCTGTTAAATGGTTGAGTTAAAAACACATACTAGTAAATTAGTAAAAAATTAACAATAACAAAACCATAAAAGCTCTTTTGATGATAGGAGAAAGGATGATAGTTTAGTAAAGCAACATGCATAAGGTTGTCTTCGCCAGTGGAAGGATTTGAAACAGACTTGTCTGAAACTCTAAACAATTCCTCCAAGTCAGGATAGATATTTCTGGGCTAGCAGAACAATTCTAAACCAAGCCTTCTAAATTCTATACTTCGATGTACTTGTCTATTTATTTATTTTAAAGAAGAGTTGGTTTATATACGCCACTCTTCACTGTCTGAAGAAGTTTCAAAGAGGCTTACAATTTCCTTCCCTTCCTCTTCCCACAACGGACATCCTGTGAGGGAGGTGAAGCTGAGAGAGCTCTGACAGGACTGCTCGGTCAGAAAAGCACTATCAGGGCTGTGATGAGCCCAAGGTCACCCAGCTGGCTGCATGTGGAGGAGAGGGGAATCAAACCCAGATCGCCAGATTAGAAGCTGCCACTCTTAACCACTACACCATGCTGGCTATCTCATTTATACTCCGCACTTTCTCCTCACTGGGGATCCCAAAGCAATTTACAGTCTTCTCCCCTCCATTTTATCTTGACAACGACCCTATGAGGTAGATTAGGCTGAGAGCACATGACTGACCCATCCATGGTATATTGGGGATTACAACCTAGGGGAAGTAAGTGATGCAAGGATGAATGACTTAAAGAGAGACCTCCTGTGGGTGTCTTGCCAGAGAATAACACACACATTATGCAGTGAATGCTATTGTTGCCTGTACCCTCATGTTAAACCAGGGTTTCTATGTAAAGTGCTGAAGACATAACCCACCTTTTCAAAAGAGCCATATTTGGGGATACTAGGTAGCCTAGGCCCACATTCAGGGCTGTGTCACCTGCACCATAATGGCCAAGGGGTCTACTGCTGGGTCTACTTCTGTCATTTTTTTAAAAAAAGAAACCTGCTCTGTCATATGCTGTTAGAGCTGCACTGCATGCCCGTTAATCTGTTTACTTATGCCATAGTGGAAATGTGACCTGGCTATTGTGGTGATTAACAGAGTCAAATATCCTCACATTAACTAGTGAGCTGGGCAATCAGGCTGGATTATTGTTACATTCAATTTAAATTACAGTGGATTGACAGGTCCTGAGGTATTTAGTAACGGATTTCACAGCCCAGATATGCTTCATGTGTAATGAATAAACTCTGGAGAGCAACAAAAAGGAGGGGAGGGGGAAGAGAGGGTGAGAAAATAAAGAAGGTATTTTATGATTATGGTGCAAAAATTTATGGAGTGTGGCTGGCATGAAATTCTATAAAACGAACGCACTCCAATTGGCCCAATAACAAAGCCACGAGCTTTTCTTCCCGCTGCTTATGAACTATTATGACTGACTTCTCCTCTGTTTACTTATTAGCACTGAGCTGTACAGCAGAACTGCGATCCAACATGGAGATCGTCTTAATTGAAAATACCCCCAGTAGGTTAAAAGGGATGTGTGTATGGAGAAAATCTTGTGTTTTTTTTGGGGGGGGGATCTGAAAGGGATCAGTTAGCTCTTTGATAATGTAAGGGGAGGCTGCGTGGCGCCTATGCATCAATCAGAATATCCAGCTAGATGAGAGAGCAGGTTTCTTTCAGATTGTACTGCACATTAACAGACAAACATATGTATAGCTGCTGTACATGAACCCTATTCTTGCACAAGACTTGTTGACCTTGACCTTTTTTATGCGAGTGGTTGAATAGGACAGAGTGTAGTCATTTTTTCACCAGAGGTGTGGTGCTTAAGAGCAGCGGCTTTTAATCTGGCGAGCCAGATTTGATTTCCCATTCCTTCCCATGCAGCCAGCTGGGTGACCTTGGACTCGTAGCGCTGACTGAGTGGTCCTGTCAGATGCTCCCTGAGCCTCATCTACCTCTCATGGTGTCTGTTGTGGGGAGAGGAAGGGAAGGTAATTGTAAGCTGCTTCGAGACTACTTCAGGCAGTGAAAAGTGGGGTATAAAAACTAGCTCTTCTTCTATAGGCTCAGTACCCTATCCTACTCGTGCACAAGACTTGCTGGCTTTGACCTTTTTTATGCTAGTGGTTGATCAGAACATAGCGCCACCATTTTTACACCAAAGGTACAGATTCCCCTGACTCCAGCTCTCATTTCCCGCAGCCATTCCTGTGACCAGTGGGAGAAAAATAAACTGGAAAAAAATGCTGGTGAGTGATAGTGTGATGTCACTTCCAGGAAAAGGCCAATAGTGGCATCAGTTTCCTCTAGGAATTGCCAGAAACCCTGCCTGCTAACTGTATCAGAACAAATATTCCATTTGTGAGTATGGTCCTGGCATGAAAAAATCTATAACATATGAATAACCATAACAATAATACTAATAACTGATAGTTGTAACAATAGAAACAGTGTTAATAATACTAATAACTGATAGTTGTAACAATAGAAACAGTGTTAAGAAGAAACACTTATGCATGATGTCAATGCTGGCCTAGCTCCCTCCCGGCCCTGGTCCACTTTAGGGCCTCTGATGGCTCATGGAAAGGGAATGCTGATTTTCCAGTGTTCCCTTTTCTGCTGTGGCTGCCATTAGCGGCCAGGCTCATCCACAAATGAAGAGGCCAGAGGAGATTTCAGAATCAGTCAAGGCACTGTCATCAAGTTCTGTGACTATTGAACATGTTGCATCTATGCCCACCGGATTCTCACAGGAGACTTTAAAGTCACCAGTCGAGAAAACATGTTGTGGAGCCTGCTTCTCAGTAACAATCCTGCAAAGATTCATCTTCGCTATCAGCAGGGAGCTGGCACTGAGCAAAGAGGTTGCAATCCAAAACCTAGTCTGTAGGTTGGTTCTCAGCTTTTCTTTTTTTTTTGGCAGTGTTCCAAGGGTGCTGATGTCCCTGGGGAAATGGGGGTGGGTGATGGGCTTTTTGCTGCTGGATCAGAGTTGGAAGGTGGAGGTTGATTCTGCACCCACTCTCAGATGCAAGTCACTTCATTTCCCTGATGATGTATTTGCGTCTGACTACACGGGGCTGCTCTCCTTCTGAAAAGTACTTACTGCCACTGAGTGCTGGCTGGTCCACAACCTCTTTAGGGTTCTTCTGCGTCCTCATTACATAAAAGGATATGGCTCCACTCAGTGCACGTACCCCCAACCCTTGAGAATATATTTGTCTTACATTTGATAAACTTCCCCATTTATACCTTACCTCACTTGGAATGGTAAGGTAGTAGCCCCCATGTGAGCAAACATTAAGGCTGCATCCCTGTAAGAAGGTGATGAGTTTTATTCTGGCTGCTTTGGGAATGGTTCTGGACAGCATGCCAAACAGTCCAGCACAAGATATGCCACCAACTTTTCCTCTGGAATTAGACTACTTGTTTAAAAAGACGCACCCACGTGGACATGCAACCTTTATTTTTAAAAGCCTTCCATAATAAATGACAGTGATCTTATAAAAGAGAGATATGTAAACAAAGCGTGCAAGTGCACAGTTATTCAGAATGGCCCAGGGAGACAGTGACTCAGCCTGTCCATTTGTTTACAGATATAGCATAAAGATACTCAGCAAAAAAAAAATGACAAAAGAAAAGGTGAAAGACACTTTTAAATACAAACAACCTTGTCCAGCTAGCCGCATATCCCCATTCTTTTCTCACATAAATCAGTATCAATTGCGTGCACTTCGAGGGCAGTTCCACAGTTCAAAACCTGAAGTTCTCTCCTTTGTATTGTAAAAGATGCAGCAACATCGAGAGGAAGGGGTCTCGATTTACACTCGATTTAGAATGGGAGCATTTTGGTTGCCTGGGATCTGCTGCCTAGGCTTGATTACATTTACTGTATGTAAAAAGGGCAACCATAGGAAAATGCCCAAGATATGTTTAGGGCTGTGCGAATGTAAAGGTAGTAAGCTGCTGTGGGCATCCAAGATGACCTGCTCAGAGGCATTGCATTTCACTATGGAGCTTGGCAACAGCTGAGATTGCAAATGTCGTGCAATATCAGGAAAGATCCCAGAGTCATTGCAGAACATTTGAGAAGGTGACACTGAACCTTCTTGTCTTAGCAAGGGTATTTTTTAAATCATGAATATAGTAAAACATTTCTTTAGTTGTCAGCAGTCTGGGATGACTGTTGGCTGGAGCCTTGCTGAGAGGTCCGCCTCAGTTTGAATGTGATCCAATCTGTTTTACTGGGGGGTGGAGTAGGGGGCGGGGATACGCTTAAGAGCTCCTTAATTAATCTGGATGTTTTGCTCATTATACCTTGAACTTCCTGAAAGGACAGAAACAAACTTGCTTGCTCAGAGTAAAATGGGTGTGACGTCAAGAATAAGGAAAAGGAGAAGACAAGAATTGTGATGAGCTGTATTCTTCAAAGAGGAGGACATAGCAGATATGAACTAACTCAAGCCTAGAAGACAAACATTTTGATTCCGTGACCTTAGCTGAACAGAATTTGTACCCTGCCTTTCTTCATATTTTAATTAGTTAATTAGCTCCAAATGTTTTAATTAGTTAATTAAAACACTAGTACTCTGCCTTTCCTCATGATTCAAGGTGGCTCTCTCAGTCCTGTCCCAACCCCACTGCATCATCTTCCTACATTCTAAAATTCTAGCTTTATTTTGACTGCCCTCTGTGATGGAGCTATAGTGGGAAACAGACCCCCCCCCCCCCAAATTCTCCTTATTTGTGTTTGCCTACAGAAACCACCCTGTGTAGGGTTAATCCTTTAGAGAAAGAGAAGGGATCTGATTGGTGGATGTATGAGGGAGGAAATACAGAAGCTGGGTCTAAAGAGCTGTTGTAGGAGAGACAGTTTCTGTCAGACAACTGAGCTGTACAGACAGTTTCGTGACTGCATTCAGAATTTCAGGGCAGACATGTTTTCACAGTGTACTCTTGGAAAAGAATGTAGAGGAACTGGCTAAGGGAGGACCCTGGGAGATTTCTCTCTTATAAGCGCCCTACCTGTCCTTGGATCACTTGGCCACAGTGATCCATACAACAGTCACTACCAGATTAGACTTCTGTAACTCTACATGGGGCTCTACATGGTGCTGTCCTTGTCTTTGATCCGGACGTTACAGCTGGTACAGAATGCGGCTGCCAGGGTCCTCACTAGGGCACCATGGAGGGCCCATATTCAGCTGGTGCTCCGATATCTGCACTGGTTACCAGTCTGTTTCCAGATGAAGTTCAATGTTTTGGTATTGACCTTTAAGGCTATATGCGGTCTGGGTCTTATTTACCTGCGGGACTGCTTGGTTGCTTATGCCCCCCGCAGGGTATGAACTTACTGGTTATCCTGGGGCTCTCAGGCCTTCCGGTTGGCCTCAAACCAGGCCAGGGCCTTTTCAGTCCTGGCCCCAACCTGGTGGAATGAGCTCCAGGACGAGCTAAGGGCCCTGTTGGAATTGTTAGCTATCCACAGGGCCTGCAAGACAGAGCTCTTCCACCAGGCATATGGTTGAGGCCAGGGTGGGGTCCCGATCTTCGATCTGAGGATCCCCTATGGTGTTATCAGATCTGGCACCTCACTCCCAATGGTAGATGGGTTGGCCTAGGGCTGGACGAGAAGGGTGGGATTTAGTGGATTATTTATTGCCTGCTGCCTTAGTTGCTGTTTATTACAAGGGATGGTTTTATGGGGGTTTTATTGTGTTTTTACTTTTAGATTATTGTAAACTGCCGTGAGCCCATCTGGGGAATGGTGGTACATAAACTGAAATATCTCTAACTGCTCAGGGAGTGGTATACATAATTGGCTAAGAGCTAAGTGGGCGGAGAGTGGGCGGGGCTGGTCTGGGTGAGGGCCCAATCAGAAGGCACTTCACGCCTTCCAATTGGGCCCTCACCAGGACAGGACAGAGCTCTACCCAGTCGGGACGCACAAAGCCTCAGTCAGGTCACCCCCACTCAGGACTTTGGGCCAATCATTGGGCCAAAGTTCTGACAGGGCCTGCCCACCCATCCAAGCCAGCAGCAATCTTGGAGACATTGCTACCAGTCTGCCTCTAGCCACTGCAGGTAGAGGAGGTCAGTAGGGCTGCCAAGGGGGATGTGAACAGAGGCTTGGACATGCTGCTGGAGGGAAGAAACAGCCAAGCAACTCTCGGCAGATTTGAGACCTACTATACAGGGTTGTTGTGCAGGTAAGACTGGAGGCTGTTGCAGAGGTTCTTTTGCCTCCTGTTTCACTTGCACAACAACCCTGTGCAGTAGGCCTCAAGTGTTTCAACTCCACAACAACCTGCGTGGGAGACCTTAAATGTTTCTTCTCCTCAACCCTTTCCAAATTCCATTTCTGCCTGGGGAGCTAATGTTTATACTCTGCAGATGAACTGTAATTCCAGGAGCTCTCCAGGTCCCACCTGGAGGTTGGCTACCCCTGCGATGGAGATATTCCTGGAGATTTGGAGGAGGGCCTTAAAATCATACAATGCCTCAGAGTCCCACCTCCAAAGTAGCCCTTTTTGCCTGTAGAACTGATCATTATAATCTAGAGATAAGCAACAATCTAGAGAGGAAGGTAGAGGTTCACAGACTGTGGTTGGGGTGGAGTGGTTGCAGATGTGTCCCTCCTGGGCTATGGGCTTTGGCCAGCCCTTACCAATGACTGTTTGAATATTGGGGTGCAGAGAGACAGACAGACAGATCAATATCAGTCCTGGAAAGTTCAGGAAGATCTAAATAAAGAATATTTACAGCCTGAAATTATAAATAAAGAACAAGTAAATGGCTGGAGAGACATGGGAACTGAAGTGACTTTTTCCAAGCTTGGCCTGGCAAATAAAAACTCCTATGTACTCAAAGGCATAAGTGGCCCAGAATTTCATGTGTAGTTAGCTTTACAGGAAAGTAGACAGTGAGACTTGGGGGGGGGGACTAGGTGATCCACTTATTAGGCAATGACTTGGCCTTGCAGACAACAGGGACTGCAGTTGCCAGCAGTAGGTCTGAGGCTTCAGAAGGGCAGACATCACCAGCCAAGCAACCAAGTGGATTCTGGGGCCACGTGCATTCCTTTTGAAGGGATGCATGTGACGGCAGAGAGCTTTCCCTTCAGCTTAATTACCTAGAGATAAGCTGTACTTCCAGGGGATTCTTGGACCCCACCTGGAGGCTGGCATCCCTAAACCTCAGGGGGATACAATGCTACACAGTCACCCCTCCAAAGTAGCCATTTTTACCTGTGGAGCTGGTCTGTATAGTCTGGAGATGAGCAGCAATTCCAGGCCCCACCTGGAGGTTGGCTGTTCCTGGCCTGAACATATTCCTTGAAGACTGAAACTGGGGTCTCAAAAGTGTGTAATGCCCCTGCAGCTACCTAGCACCCCCTGACTTATTTCAGGTCAAGAAAACATTGCAGAGAGGGGCTAAGGTTACCAGATTGGTGTAGGTTCATCTTCTAGAATTCCACACTACCTAGGTGTGCACAAACCTGACTAAGGTCAAGACTGCTGTGCACAGAGGAACCTCCTCTTAGAGTTGCCATCTTTCAAGTGAGGCTCTCTACCCCACCTCCCTCACGGAGAGTCTGTTATGGGGGGAGGAAGGGAAGGCGATTGGAAACTGCTTTGAGACACCTGAGGCCTGCTGGGTGACCATGGCCCATTCCCAGTTCTCTCAGACCTCTCACAGACCCACATCCCTCACAGGTTGTCTGTTGTGGGGAGACGAAGGGAAAAGGTGTTTGTAAACCGCTTTGAGACTACCCAGCAGGGTACAAAAATCCAGTTCTTCTTCTTCTAAGGAGCAACCATGAAAGAAGCATTTGGACATATAACATTTTATCAACAGTAAAAAAAATTAGACAGAAGAAGCAGGGTAGACACTTGTGTACTGTGACTACCTGTTGTGTATTAGGGCAGGGGGACAAGAAGGGAAATGATGTTGAATGCAGAACTGGGAGGAACTGGTTGCCATGTAATCTCCTCCTAAGAAGGGTTTCTAGTCTGATTTTCCCTTCATATAGCTGAAGACATGGCTCTGGAAAGCTCATCTGAAACCACTATGCCAAAATTCCCAAAGATCAGTCCTCTCCTACACTCAATGAACATTCCATACCACAGGTTCTTGACACCCATATCTCCACACCCATGCCCTCATTTGTCTCCTCGCCACCACAACCTCCCACACAACACACATATTCAACCCGATACCCTTACAGACTGGACAACTCCTCCCCTTCCTCTTCCCACCACTAATTTCTAGAGCCTGTTGTATTCCTGGATACAACGGGTTTTGCCCCTAGTAAATGAATTAAATAAATAAATGTATTTGAATAGGTATCTACTACTATGATTCATTTATATTGTCCTCCATAGAGTTTAATAAATTTTATTAACTTATTTGTTAAACATTGCAATGCCTCTAGTGTGAGGTAGTTTATGGGGGGGGGGGTAGAAATACATCACACTGGTAGTGAAAGAGAACACCTTAATCCCTTAGGCTGGTGCTGCTTTTCCCTATAAGAGCAAGGGTGTGGTAGGACAAATAGGTTGAAGCCCTGAAGGGAGAATTCACATAAAGCTCAAGAGCAGAAAGAAAGAGAAAGGGGATTTTCTTTTAAACATTTACATCGGCCACAATCCTTCTCTCCCTTACAAAAATAAAGCTGTCTCAGGCTTCGGAATTGGGTTTGGTGCCTGGCCCTCTCCTCCCCTTTTCTGCATCAGGAATTCGGCCCGACTCACAGCTCGTCTGTTCACGAGGCTAATTCCTGCTTCCTGATGACGTTGGCACCGGTCTGGAGAGGTCCTGGGCCTGGCGAGACTCAGGTACTCTGTTGGCCCATGTCCTCATCGGGACATATGTTGGCCCTCGACCCACCTTCACCCACAATACCTTGCTCCTAAAAATAAATAGAAATGCCCCAGGCAGCTTCCCCATGCTGCACAGCACAGTGGAGCCACCTGGCGCATTTCTTTTTATTTTGAAGAATAAGATATTGCATTGTTATGCAATTGCATGTTCTTAAATATTAAAAAAAAGTCCACATTGTCTGCAGCTCAGTGGAACCTTGCTGCCTTGGCTGTTTTATGCGGGAACACACATCTGGGGCAGACAGGGTGCAGCAGGTCAAATGCTCCCCCTTGCGGTGTTGGGAAGAGGTGGGCAGCACGCTGCAATGCCTCCAGTGCAATAAGGCTGTGACACCCTCATTCACTTTGTCCAAAACAATTCATTTTGCCCCCTCTCTTTACCGATCATTTTCTCAACGTGGAGCTTCTTGAGGACATTGTTTAAGGCTGCATTTTCAGAAAGGAATTTTGATTTCCTGCTATAATAAGAATTGTATAGTTTCTTCATTTTCTTTAAAAGCAACAATGACATACTACAATAAAATGCAATTGAAAATATGCAACCACTGTAGTGGATTCTAATGTCCATCCAAAAGCCTTTTAAGTGCAGTGAGTTAGCCAACAAAAATTCATTGGATTTTTTTTCATGATGCAGTGTGTGCACATGTGCTTATGCTGAGCAGGGCATTGCTGGAATATCAGAAGCCTTTGGCTTCATGTATCATTGCGGGGGGGGGGGGGGACAAAACAGGGGGAAGGCAGCCATTTGTCCTTCCAGAACTGTAGATGCAGGTTTTTCCGCTACTGTGCAAGCTCTGCTTCCTCCATTCCTCACTATGCTACTGGCATGTATTCCTGGCTACTATCACCACATAGATTTTTACTCCTCCCACTGTGCTCTGGAAAGGCCTTTGATTTTTTTGGCTGAATCCACTTTAGGTTCGCTTCTCACAGCAACACATTTTTTCCTTTATTCTTACAGACGTTTGCTGTAGAACAGGGTATGGGATTCAAAAAGTGCCACTTGTGATATGAGATTTGCTTGCTAAGAAAGATTAAGCTTGTGGGAATTCTGAGCAGTGCTTCCGTCCCTTTACTGAAGAAGAAGATACTCCCCTTTTTCTCTGTCAGGAGTCTCAAAGTGGCTTACAATTGCCTTCCCTTCCTTTCCCCACAGCAGGCATCCTGTGAGGTAGGTGGGGCTGAAAGAGCCCTAGTACTGAAAGAACTGCTCTGTCAGAACTGCTCTGTCAGAACTGTTATTGCTCTGTAAGAACAGTACTATGAGCTCAAGGTCACACAGCTGGCTGCATGTGAAGGAGCAGGGAATCAATCCTGGCTTGCCAGATTAGAAGCCGTCCTTCTTAACCACTATACCATGCTGGCAGACATAAAGACAGGGCATGGCTAGAGGTGGGAATTGAAGAGCTCTTGACTTATGCCCAGAAATCTGCAGCCACTGAGTATGTTGACTCCCAGAAGCAGAACTTGCCCAGCCGGTGACTTAGTTTTCTTGGCTCATTGTATCTGGCTCATTTAAATGGTTGGCTTTGATTAGCAAATGCTGGATGCTGCTTTGGCTCAGGTAGAAAGAACATAACCAACCAATCAAACAATGAATTAATCGATCTGTTATGATCATTTTATTTCTTTCCTCTTAATATGGAGGAACGATAGTCTCCTTGCTTCCTTTCTGCTCTATGCCTTGTTTCAGATTCCCATAGTCCTAGTCTGTTGCGTTTTTATTAGATGTCTCGTCCTGTGGATTACACTGACCTACATTATGTAATCTGTTTTGAGTCTCAGTGAGTAAGGCAGACTATAAATAAAGAAATAACTATGAGACATGTTGGGTAAGAATTGTTGTCACAGTTAGATCCTGGCACTTAGATTAGTATGCTGCCAAGCATTTAACCATGCCCAATCCTTTGCACATTCTGAGAAACATTCCCTCTTCCCCCACTTCCCCCTATGCTTATCCCCTCCCCCCTGTTTTCATATATAAAATAGTTGTCTTTATGCAGTAATGATCAAGCTTGGATGAACTGCTCCTTCCTTCATTCTTATGCCCTACAATGAAATGATGGCAAAAGGTATGCATCTTTCAGTGCATGCCTAAACATTATCTGAGAATTTTTATATATATTAATTTTCACTATCCACCAGCTGGGGTAAGGCTAGATGCATTGGATGAGCTTATACTTGTTAACTGAGGCATTCTGTATTGTCAAGGCAATCCCTTGGGAAAATCTACAATGCACCCTTTCTGCTCACCATCTGTACTCATCGGGTGCCATGCATGCTCCCCTTCACCTTTACATTTTCTTCCTTTGTCCGCACAACTCCGTCTTTTCCTGCCACTTTTGCTCAGGTAGAGCATTTGCTTCAGAACGTCAGTAGCGGATGTGCCTTTTCGCCTGAGCTCAGTTGTAGCCTGCCAGCCCAAGTGACAATATGAACTATGCCTTTACTGAAGGTGAAGCTGCTTCATTTTCAACGCAAGAGCAACCAGCTTAGGAAATCTCCCTTCCAGGGTGATGAGCAGTCTTTGAGCAAGCTTTGTGCTTCTTCCCTCCCTTCAAAGTAATATTTAACATAGCTACAAGCAATACGTTGTTTCAAAGAACTGATTAGCACAGTTGTTATCCATCACAGTATGCTACATTCCCGGTGTTAAAACATTAGCCAAGTGCTATCCTATATCCATTAAATTACCTTTGGTTTCTTTCAATCAGATGGCAGGGCTTTTGTTTTTTTGTTTCTAAAAAAAAAACCCACAGTCTGCTTAACAGAGTTCTGTTTCCCCATATGAGAGAAGGTGACTGACCAGCTGTTCTGATTTTAAAAGATCAGTTGGTGTCCCAGTGATTTCCACTGGGACATTGAATCGTCCCAGATTTTCCTGCTGTGAGCTTGGGCTGCACAAAAGTTTCTTGCCGGGTAAAAACCCCTTCAGCCACGAAGGCATTTGGAAACAAGGGGATTAAGGGAGAATCCGCTTCTAGGATTTGAGGGGGGGGGGGAAGGAGGCCTGAAGACTCATCCAATGTGGTAACGAATGACCAGTATTATAAATGACTGGTGAAATAATACTTATAGGAGGGGGGGAGAAAAAAGAGTAACAGAAAGGTCTGTGGCAAGAGAGTTCAGAAGAGCATCCATGGAGATTTCAGTTTTGACTGGATGAACAATTTGTGGAAATCCTAATTTATTTCCCTTCCACAGTAAAGGGTGTTTGTATATGTAGACAAGAGGGTGCTGGGAGATTGGGAAGAGAGAGGGAGGAAATCCTCTTTGTCTTGGGAAGAGCCTCAGAGAGATCTTGTGTGTTGTAATTTAAAACTGCCCAGGTGGCTCGATTGACCATATGTCACAAATGCGAGGGCTGTGCCTGTCTTACTGCAAATTCCTCCCTTTATCAGGTTAAAAGAATATCTGTTTAATATGGAATGAAAGCAGTTTGGCAGGAGCGGCGCTCCTTCAGGTAAGCCAGGACACAGCAGTCACGCTGGTTAGACCGAGCCCCACTATTCTGCACCTGTCATGTCCACCTCCTGCTGCACAAAGGCCCTCACTTGTTTATTTACCTGTAGAGCTTATGATATTTTGCTTTCCGAAGAGACTTGGATGCCACCACCTGCCATAGCTTTTTGGCATTTCCTCCTGCAACAACAACAACAGCAACAAGCCCTCTCTCTGTGTCTTGAGTGCTCAGTGGTTCATTGTTCTGCTCTGCAGCATTGGGGTGGGGTGGGGGAGAGAAGATGAATCAAGAAGCACAGGATCTAAACAGAAATTATTATTGATTTAATCACATAATCAGCAGCAAACACTTCAGGCTAAGATAGCAAATCCATAACAGCCTGCCCACATAACCACCCTTACAAATTTACCGGCAAACCACGGCGCACACTTAGCAAACAAGGAGAGCAAGGGTCACCTTCACTTGGCGGCAAAATATTGACATCCCTAAAGCTTAAATATGTTTTGAGTTAAGTGTTATCAATCAGTGATAAGAGTCGAATGTCTGTTAAACATAACTACATTGGCAGGAGGATTATAGAATGCTTTCTTGCCATAATCTAGAAGCATCTTTCAGACAAAACTCTGCTTGAAATCAATTGTGCACAAGGAGCTGCCTGCTGAGACCTATTCAGTGTCATACAAAAGAAGAGAGAGTCTCCCTGTGATCTTTAACCATAACCGGTTATCTAATGAGACCAGGGCTTTAATTTCTTTTCACATCAAACATAGAATCAATGCTCTGGATTCAACAATGTGTGTAAACAGGCTGTGAAGCCATCGCTTCAGATGGGAGCCAATTTAGCCTTCCAAGCCCCCTGGCATACTTATTTCAATGAATCCCCCTTTTAGTTCCAGGTAGCTGCACCCATCAGGTTATTCCTGGCTCTTTCCTAGTGGATGGCTAGCTCATATGCTGAAGGCTGTCCCAGCATCCTATTACGGAGCTAATTTGCACTTCAAATCACGTCTTTAATAAATAGTTCACAACAGATGAAAGTATGCATTTCAGGGGGAAAATGGTTTGCAGATATGACTGGGAGGTAGCTAGGGTTGCCAGATCCCTCACCCCTCCAGGCACCAGCTGGGAAGAGGGCAATATGGTTGCCAGATCCAGGTTGGGAAAATTCTGAAGATTTGCGGGAAGGAGTCTGAAGAAAACAGGGACTTCAATGTGTTACAAACCCATGCATTCAGTCATCTAAAGGAATCCATATTTTCCAGGGGGACTGATATCTGTAGCCTGGAAATGAGCTATAATTCTTAGAAGGGTCTATACGGACATATCTGTAGCCTGGAAATGAGCTATAATTCCTAGAAGTAGCTGACCATAATTTCTCATATGACCCCCCCCTCTCCAGCCCAAGGCAAGCTTCTTCACACCAAGCAGTCCTCACAGATTATATCATAATGTTCATATTATAATAACAAGAAGGTGAATATCCAGAAAAATGGCCGATTAGGAACTCAAAATTAAAAGGAATGATATTTATGTAGATTGATGTGAGACAGGAGTTGGCTGTTTAAGTGCAAACTGGTGAGCAGTTCAAAGGAAGTGTGTGAACTGGATGCACGTACATCAATGTGGGCACTTCAAACGTATTGTAACACGATAACCTAGTTTTAAAAATATGACATGCAGTATACTTGAGGGGAAGAGGGGAGGCAATAGAGGGTAGAATGGTGGAATGAAGAGTTGCAATGAAAAGTAAGCTGCAAGCAGGCACCATTTTACAAAAAACAAGTTGAAAAAGGGAAGGGAGCAAAGCATCTTGGGAGGCTGCCTCCTTCCAACTCTCCGTGCAGAAAACATACGGTGAATTTCAGCCTGGGGAATGAGGGGAGGAATGCCCAAATGTGGAAAGCATCCAATGAAAATCCAAAGTGAGGCTAAAACAAGGTATGTCTCAAATGTGGAAACAGTCCATGTGTGTAGTGATCCTCCTCCTCTGACAAAGGGAATGACTGTGCTCTAAATATTGCATCAATGGACTCCTTTAAAGTGTCTGATGGAGCCACTTTACATGTGGCCATCTGTAGCCCTGTCAAAAGCCTGGACTTTCCCTTTTCACTTGATGACAGAAGGGGAGGTCCACACTGGACATAATGCTTTATAGGCAATGAACATTTTCATCCTTGTCCAAGCCTCTTCCCTTGGGATCCATGTGTAAGAAATTATTAAAGCCATTCATATTCCATCCTTCTGTTTGTAAATAGAGCCTCAGTTTGGATTACAACAAATGTAAAAAACCAAGATAAAAAATCAGGAGCTACCATGCAATCCCTAATATTCAAAACAGCATCAAAACAAAGATTCCTAATTTCCAAAGCTACATCATAAAACCAACAATGGTAATGCCAAGGTCAATAAAAACTACCGTTGTTAAAAGGATATCAAAAGTTCACAGCAGAATAGCCTAGTAAAAATAACAAAAAGCATTTTAAGCATTTGGCCTAATGCCAACTTGATGGGAAAAACCAAAGTTCCTGTCGGGGTGACAGGCTTGAAATAAAAACCACGCTTGAGGAAAGTTGAATGGTTTATTCAGAGCAGATCTCCCAGGACTCACATAGCCAAATCTGAACAGTACAGCAAAGCAACAGTTCTTATCCACCAAATTCTCCCGCCTTTCCCAGGCCTCGCACTAGCCCCCTCAGACACAATACCACCCCCAATGCCAAACTGGGAGACTATCCAGACTAGATAACAGGTGGCAATGCTGACCTTGGAGTACAGTAGCTACTTCTACAAGCCAGACAGTGAAATCAATAGGAAACAGTGCGCAGTGAGAAAAGAAGCATTCCAAGATGGTTACATAAGATGGTTACACAAAGGTCAAATAAGAAATCTCAAATCATGGCAGAACCTTGGTTCTGACAGTTCCCTTGGGAGGAAGTCTGAAAACTGCATACCGCTAAAGAGAAAAACATGCTGCCTTGTGGCTACACATGGCATCTATGCCACTGGATGATCCCAGAGATGATCTTAGTCCAGTAGGACCATTTCCAAAGAAGGAAATAATATCTTTCTCATCTTACCATTTTTCCCTTTCTCCTCCTTCTGCAGCACTGCAGTTTATGAATTGAAATAAGTAGGTGACAGATTGGATTTGGTGATAGTTCCTTATTATTTGTTAGCTGTTGCCTACCAATGTGAATAAAAATACTTAATAATAGCATTTAAAAATCCAGAACTAATGGCAAGATAGGTAGAGCAATTCTAAGCAGAGCGGTACTTTCACATCTTGTTAACTTCAATGGAATTCGAAGAGTGTAACTCTGCTTAGGCACTTGCCATGATTGTCAGAAAGTGAGCCATATGGCGAGATCATGTATTAAATATTTTGTCGAACAAGAAGCTGCTCTTGGTTGTCCTGTGGTTTTATATACCACAACATCAAATAAAGATGTCCTTGGTAATGTATCTGATAGCATTACAAAATTTGATATCCCAGGAAAAGTGCAGAAACATCATATAATGAGACTACAGTGCATAACAATCAAACACAGCTACATGAATGTCAGTTGGGATTCTGGTGTATTTGCTGCAAAAATGCTTTTCCCAGGGAATAAATAAATGATTTTTGAAAATACATGGCTGACCTTCACAAACCGTGAAGATACCATAACTACAAGTACTAGAGACAGATTCCATATCCGTATTATCGTTTTAGACTTCTTGTGAATCTCAAATAGATTTATTGGTATTCCAGCTATCCTAAATGGAGTGCTCAAGGAGGCATTTGGGGGCAAAATCCATTTTTAACATTACCAAAACATAACCAAAGTTTATGGGTCTGTGCCATAACAAAGGAGAGTCAAACCTCAGCTCATAAAGAATCTGTCTAAGGTTCTCTGAGAAAGATACAGGGATAACTCTTCAGAATGGTCTTGGGTATTCTAACCATTCATGCCTTATGCAGATCCAGACAGACTATCAACAACTTTCTGTATAAATACATTAATGTTTGAGATCATTAAATTTCCATATGAAAAGTTTACAATGACTTTTTAAAAATCACACTCAGATAATTTTTGCTTTTAATTGTTAACTCCACCTAGCTCTTCATAATTGAAATTCTAACTGAAGTATTTTATTTTATTTGTTTATATGCTTTATTTTTACTCTGCCTTTCTCCTCAATAGTGACCCAAAGTATTTATTTATTTATTTATTTATTTATTTATTTATTTATTTATTTATTTATTTATTTATTTATTTATTTATTTATTTATTTATTTATTTATTTATTTATTTATTTATTTATTTATTTATCATACTTTTATACCGCCCTCCCCGGAGGCTCAGGGCGGTTTACATTATAACAGAGAACCATACATAAAACAGTCTGTAGAACATGTACACCAATAACCAACAATTGCAACCAAACACAACACAGTATAACAATAAACAATCATAACACAAACAGGTCCAGGGCTTGTTGATGGGATTCTGAGGGGGGTGGCTTATTGATTGAATTCTGAGGGGGGGGGGGTGGGGGGGAGCAGGGGCCCTTGGTCGCTGTAGATTACATCTGGTCTCGGCCAAATGCCTGGTGGAGGAGCTCCTTTTTGCAGGCCCTGCGGAACTGTTTAAGCTTATCTTATTCCCCTTATCGCCATCGTCCTATCCACACCGTCTAGGTTAGGCTGACACTAACACTGGTCCAAAGACACCTAGGAAGCTTCCATGGCAAAGTGGGAATTTGAAGGATTCATTAGTAAAACTATAAACTAATCATGATTCATGTACAATAAAGAGGGTTCAAGTTAGCTAAATTCGAATACAACCAGAGAAAAAAGTGGATGTTATTTCGAACCATAGAGAAATAATTCAAGGCATCTTATTTATTTTCTCCCCAGTAAGCTCTTTACATTGTATTCCTGTTGTATATCAGATTTTACTACAAACTCTGGAGGGACAGGGGAAAAAATCTGTTGTCGGTAAGGGCTGAAAATAAAAATATAAAAAATGGAAACAAATTAGGGTGAAGGTGCGGGTTATCTTAAGCCAAAGGATGCTCAAATTTGAAGCAGCAGTTTTGAAGCAAATTTGAAATTTGAAAAGTTAAGGGACCAAAGCATGTTTAAAGGCAATGAGTTTGCACCTGTAGGAACATTCAGAGGGAGTCAATTATTAGATTGGAGATACTGTTGGAAATAGATATTGGATTATAGCAATAACACAGCATTATATTATGGAGTCTTCCTCTATATTTAGTTTAATTAGAAATCTTTTTCTATTGATCCTATAATTAACAGTAACAACGATAAAGGCAATTACAAAAGAATATAGACATAAATCAAATAGATACTGTATAAACAAATTAACTTAATTTAACATGCCTGGAGAAATCATTATGCATGGGTATCTGGGACTTTAAAATGGAATAGGAAACTTTATAAAAGAGCTACCATCTTAATCACACACCCAGTTATCACCATGATGTGTCAGTGTAAATCCCAGTGGAATAATCACTGATTCACCAGTGAAGGCTATTGTGGATGCTCAGTTTACTGCGTGTACTCTTGTACCATCTTAGTATGCCGTTTTATCAGCTAACCGGATTGTAAGGAGCCACATTAAGTACAGTGGCATATCTACCAGTCTCTAAAGGGAAAACAGTTGTTCAGAAGAACAAACTGTTGACAACTGCTTCCAGTGCTTTAAAAGATGCCAACCTCCAGGTGGGACTTGTGGATCCCCTAGAATTACAGCTTGTCTTCAGACTACAGAGATCAGTTCGCCTGGAGAAAATGGATGCTTTGGACTCTATGGATGATCCCCCCCCCCCCTGAGGTCCCTGTCCTCCTCAAGCTCTATTCCCCAATCTCCAGGAGTTTTCCAGCCTGGATCTGACAACTCTACTTCCCATCTGCCACTGGTGGCCAGGGATGACCTGGCAACCCTAAAGTTTATAGCTTTCCTCCTCTTATACAAGCATTGTAGGGCTTGTCTTATGGCTTGTTACTTCCATGTGCCATTAAGACAGAGTGATGAGAATTGAAGTTCATGGCTCTACTCTTAGTAGAAGATTTCCTTTCGCTAACTTCATTTAATGTGCCTGGAGAGATCATTATACATGGATTGCCAAGACTTTTAAATCAAATTGGAAACTTTATTAGAGAGCTGAAGTCTTAATTATTCACCCAGTCCTCACAGTGGGAGCTCAGTCTGTCCTATTGGATACTATGAACTGCTGTGCTCTTTCACTGGCTCATGTCAGACCTCTTAAAATAAGGTGACCAGATCATCCCACTTTTGGAGGGACCTGGCAAATTGTACTTATGTTGAAATTAAAAAACATATATTACAATATTTTTTTTGCATTGTATGCGTTCTATGAAACTTTTTGTTGCTCCATATAGACCAAAGTTTTAATCAAGAACCCCCCCCCCCAGTCAATGGTGTCCTACTTTACCAATGTTAAAATCTGGTCACCTTACCTTAAAAGGGGTAGAAAATGAGACAGGGCCCAAACATAGTGAGACCTGTTATGTACGGGCTGGAACACCTGAGCTGGCGGTGACAGGGCTTCAGGGAAAATCCCGGATTATGCTTGATGTTGCTGCCATCCCGGGAACCGCTGCGTCCAGGCCCTTGGAAGACCAGCGTTAAAGAAACGTGGATTCTTCCACGTTCCTGGGACTCCCGAGGGCACAGGCGAGGGCTAGGTTGGGCTAGCCCTGTGCATAATTGGAGGAGCGAGGCTTTTGGGCCCGGCTCCTCCCCCAACCTATGGCATCCCGGTAGGGATGCCACTTGCCCCTGCAGAGCTGACAGAGGCATCCCCCTGCCCCCACCATGGCTCTGCCTCATGTGGCAGCCATTTTGGGGTTGTATTCACCACCACCAAAGTTGCCTGCAGGCTTATAAAGACTGAGGACCTGTGGCCTAAGTGCTAACCTTATGTATATCATGGAGGAAGTACAGAAGTTTCTGAGCCCTTGCTAGTCCACAGGGCTGAACACCAAGGTATATAAGAAAAGGTCTTTTTTGCTAGTAAACAGAAACCACTGCTCATATAGAATCAAACTCCTCTCCAACCTGTGTAGCCCTCAGTAAACTACAAGTATCTGCCTACTGTCTGGAGATGTTCACCATTATGGCTGTACTTTCTTCCTCAGTAAGAGCACAGTGGCTATACCCATATGATTTTCCTTTCAGTCCCCCTATGCTGTCTACTCTCTGGTTAATTTTTCCCTCCTCCTTGGCCACACTGCTTTGAATCAACTGACAAAAGACTCTAGGGTCTGCATGCCCTGTTACAGACTTGTATTGCCCTCCTCATCAGAGTCTCTGTTAGCTTGCCTATGGATTTCTGGTGCATGGCCCCCTTTGTGCTGAGTCATTGGCCTATTATGCATGGCCGCTGAAACGGTGGCATGGAGAACGAGGAGGAGGAAGAAGTAAAGCAAACCGATTATGCACGGGACGGAACACAACGGTGGCAAAATCCAGAGTATCCGATTATGCACACAGATACTCCGGAGCCACTTCTGATTGCGCCCTGGTCCCAGGAAGCTCCACTTTCTTCCGCATCTCGCTAATGTGGCTTTTTCGGCGGCATACATTGACTCTGCACCCGGTTGCCGCCTGCAGTGTGCATAATTGGTGATTTTAGCCGCTGCCATTCTACCCCGAATGCAGACTTTCCACTCCGTGCATAATGGGCCATTGTCAGCATCAAGAGCAGCAGAAAACCTCTGGATGGAAATAGGGTTACAAGAGTTATGTGATCTCCTGTCCTGATGCAGTTGAGGTAGGTTCTGAAATAGGATATTTGGGTGCTTTCCTCTCCCCTGGCAATGCTCTGAACCTTCTTTGTCATGTATATAAAAGCTCTTGAATGTTGGATAATAGTCAATGTAATGGTCTATCCCCAGGTTTTACATTCCTGCCTAAGAATGCCTTCCATGTAGAAATCTGGATATCATATGAAGTAACCCTCAGTATCAGGTAGGCAATGGAGACCTCCCTTCTCAGTCTATATGCTTATTTAACGGTAATACAAAGCATTACAAATACCATCTCTCTTTCAAATAATAGATTAAGGATTGTTTTTATCAATATATCATTACAGACTTCAGCACATTCTTGATTTCTTAAAAAGTAAAACAGGCTGAAAGAAAATTAGAATCTATTGTTGGTTAGTGTGAGGGGGGTCAGTGCTTAATTTTTGACCTGGACTTGGCTTATGGATTTTGGAAAGGCATATTAAAATGTATTAAAAGTGATCAGTATTCCTTTCTTTAAACCAGCTGATGAGGCCACTGGGGCCGTCATCCATTTTATCAGCAATGCTCCAGCAGTCTTCACACAACAGCCTTTGACAGTACATAAATAAAGAGAAATGAAGACAATTAGGAGGTTTAGAAGTAACACCACTAAAGTGAAAAGATGCATTTTTCTTAAGTTGTTCTTTGATTTTGAATACTTTATTGCAAACATGGCTTTGTTTGTTGTTTATGATCAATCTGTAATGCTTTTGGGTTATTCACTATGTTTATTCATTACAAATCAATCCATTTACAGGTATGTAATTTTCTGCTTATAGATAATGGTTAGTTTTCCTTCTCACATGTGGGAACTCCAGAGGATAATTTTCTGACACAAAAATCCAGAAAATCTGGAAAGTAGAAATAATGAAGTGGTAGAAGACAGTAAATGAACATTCAATTTGCATTGACCCCAGATCTACCAGGCAACTGTTCCCAAATACCCATCCTGATGTTCCCAGGCCAGCTAGAGACATAACCATCCCTCCTGTCCTTGAGAGACAGAGTACTCCAGTTTCCCAATTTACATCTGTTGATGACCACCAAATGGCACTGTTTCAAATTTGACAATTTTTGTTTCTTATCAGCAAGGGAATGTATTTATGGAGATTTTCATCCCAGACTTCACTGTTTACTTATGTTCAAGATGAAGCAGCTAAGTTTAGTCTTCTCCTATATATTTGAATATTTTAGTTTAGCCTTTCAGTTTGTGTCAGTTTTCTCTAGAAATTAAAATATTGGTTGAACAGATCTGGCCAATAAAACTTCAATTGGGAAATCTAACTTTTATTGACTGATCAACCCCTGTTTAAAAATACTTCAGAGTCCTTATGATTTAAACATTGATTGTTCTTTGTTTCCATTTGTTCATGTTTGTTGTCAATCCATCCATGAGGATCTTTACAGGTATATATAAGCATATGTCGATTCCAGTTATCTGAATCTTTGATTATCCTTGTGTTTGACTATCCTTCTCTGAATTATTTGGATAAATTATGTTCTCCCCATATGCTAAGTTGACAAACATAACTTTGTTGAATTGCAATAACAAACTATCTGCCAAGAAATACAAGTGTGAAGATAGTGAAGTGGACATGAAATTACCAGGCAGAATACTAAGGTAGATCTGCTTTTCATCCTTTTATTTTGGGTTTAAAGAAACAGATTGAGCTTAAAATATCTGTTGAACTAATTTAATTTCTTTTGTAAAAATGTGTCTCACCCTGAAATTGTCAGTGATATGATAAAGCTAATTAAGACATGCATGGTGTTAACAGTTTCATTAGAGGAGATAATATTGCAGAAGAAAAATAAGAAATCATTATGATGAATGCCTCAACATTACATTACATGTTAATGAAGTGTAAATGATCTAATTATTTTTGAAAGAATACAGATTCGATTAAACTGTCAGAATTAAATTGGAAAGGACAGCCTATTGTACTTTTTATGTACAGACAAGTTAGCGTTAATTAGGCACAATCTACAGGAACAAATGAGGCACAGCCCTCAGTGAACAATCATGTATCCATTGCTCAAGGCAGGTTTCATAAAGAAATATATTAGGGAAAAAATTGTAAGTCAATTAAATACAGTGCTTTAGCAGTGGGAGGGAAAATGAGTAAGATCTTGGTTCCCTCCCCCAACATTTTGAGTGCTATGCAATCAGGACAATAGTTATGCTCCATCACTAATTTCATAAATACTAATTCTGCTGATGAGGCATTGTGATTCTTATGGCTTAAATGACTTTCCAGGAGGCATTTAATGACTTCAGAACAGTTAATATTTCCAGCACTTAAACCCATTTCCAAATTAAGGTTAGAAAGTAAGAAGAGGGAAAAAATGTTTGTAGGTGGTTATGACCACTGATCTTCTGAATGGAATATGCTCTTTCTCAGATGTTCAACATAACCAAGGGAATCATGGGAACAACACTGTTCTGAGTCATTTCTATGTGGCTGCTTCAGGAAAATATTGTGTTCAAAACCATTTTAAACATTCACAAAATAAAATATGATTTTAAAATAAATAATATAACTAATAAATTAATAATAAATCCACACAAAATCATTGCAGGTCTTAAAAGTCACAACAAAGATGATTTTTGATAAACAAATATAGAGAACTGGATTTCTTAATCCGATTCTAAAATATGTAAAGCATTAGTACTGATCATAAAGTTATTTAGTACGCGCACTTACCTGTGAGCAACCACCATTTAACATAGTGGCGTTTGCTTTTGTATAAACATGCAAAAGCTTGTCTTGTTAATTGTCACCAAATCACAAAAATATTATGTTAGATAATTATTTGGCTGTTGAGTGAGAAGGAGATAGGGTGGCCACTCAGGTTAGGAAATTCTGAAGATTTGTGTGTGGAAGGGGTGGAGCCTGGGAAGGATATGGTTTGAGGAGGGGAAGGACCACAAGGGCATAATAGCAGCACTTACCTCTTAACATGTGCCTCATGCTCCTTGGTTTTGCAATCTGGACCATTGGTCCGAGGACTCTGGCTAGGTCTTAGCTTAGCTTTTGAATATGTTCTAGTATTCTAGAATATACATGTTAATGTCTCAGAAGCCTTTTGAGGAGAAGCCTTGTTTGTATAAATAGTGGTAGGTCTGCAGTATGAATCTTCTGGATGGGCCTTTCCATGTATAAATGGCTGCCTCAGAAAATACAGGGAGATTTTTAGAATGGTGCTTGGGAAGTGTGGAATTTGGGGAGAGGATGTGATATTGCTTCCTAGGAATTTCTCCAAAAACTGAGAAATGTTCAGCATTTTATGCCAATAAAGGTACTCTGAATCTGCTCTGCACTTCCCCCTGTACCTCAGTTTCTTGAGGGCAGGGGATAAGGGCTGAGGGTACAGGTGTTGCAGGCAGGCAAGTGACATCTCTATAAAACCTAGCTGCTTCTGCCCCTAACTTGTCTGTTAGGGTTTCCAGCCTCCTGATTGGGGCTGGAGTTGTCCTGAAATCATAGTTGATCTCCGGACCATAGAGATCAGTTCCCCTAGAAGAAATGGCAGTTTGGGAAGGTGGTATCTATGGCATCACATCCCTTCTGAGCTCCCTGGAGGTAGCAATCTTATTTGTTCCTGAAGATACATTATTTGCATATATGTCTTTTAAATTAAAGTTTGCTTTGTTGTCATTTTATTTGCAATATATTGCCTTTTTCCTGGTGGTCGGCTTTCAGTTATAAGAGCAATACTAATTAAAAAGACTTCTTTGGAGAAAAGCATCAATAGCCATGGCCAATATAGGGCATTCTATTTCCAAGGCTTTAAAATCACGATAGAGTTGTTATTGAAACACATGCCAATGGTTTATGCACTTATGCTATTATACATATTGGCCTGTCATTCTCTTGGCTTACTAGTGTATGATCTTATTATGATCAGTCAATCATTTTTATCGGCACATTAACACAAAGTATAATGAGGTTAATTGATTCAGTGGAGAGCAGCTTAAACAGGTTATACAATTTAGTGCTTAGATCTTATTAGGTTTGCTATTTTGCTAATATATCAAAAATCAAATCATTACAGTAAGTCCAACAGTCATTCACTGGATTAACAAGATAACAAATGTGGGGAATGTAGTATAAAAATTATGATTAATCATGCTGTCCTATTATGACCCATTATGAAATAATAGTTCAGGGCAATTGAAATAATGAATACAGCAGTTTAAGATATTTCATCTGTTTGTAGCATAACATTGGATTGGGATATCTGAATTCGTTGACTTGTAGGAATTAGTATGTCACAACTTTCTGTATTTTATTATCAAAACAGGCTATTGAAAACAATATACTTTATTTCCATTTCTTTGGTAATTTGTCAGGCTTTGTCAAATAAAGTTATTTGAAAAATGGGGGAGATCTTCCTTCTTTTGGTTATATATAACTAGGAAAATATGAATTCAATCTCTTTTTAATTTACTAATTAGTTTTTTAAGTTCGCCTCTCACCCAAAGGGTCTCATGGGAACTTACAAAATTAAAAACCAATAAGTTAAAAGCAGAATAAAAACAAATCCATATAACATATTAACATTAAAATGTTAAAATATGTGGCTATCACCATACCACTATTTAAATTGCTCAAACACATGGTTACCTTCCAAAAGCCAACCTAAATAAATGAGCTTTGTATGTTATATAGAAATTAAACAATTTTGGCAGGGCATAGATGTCATTTGAGAGTATGTTTCACAGAGTAAGGGCCACAACTGAACAGGCCCTTCCCCTGCATCATCCTGGGCCAGGCACCTCCAAGAAGCTCCAATATAATGAACAAAGACATGGGGGGGGGCTGTAATGGCTGAAGCAGTCCTGTTGGTATGAAGATCACAAAGTGTTGAGGGATTTGAAAGTTAACACCAACAGCTTGAATTGCATTTGAAGACAAATTGGTTGCCAGTGCAGCTGCTGCAGAATTGGAGCAATATGAATGAGCCATGATTTGCCAGTCAGTAACCTATTAGCTGCATTCTAGGCCACCTGCAGTTTCTGAAGCATTTTCAAGGTAGCCCTACACTGAGTGAATTGCAGAGGTCCAATCCAGAAGTGACTGTTGCATGGATCAAAGTGGCAAGGTCTGACTCAGACAACTATGGAGCCAGCTGTGGGGTCTTTTTGACCACTCAATCCATGCAAACTTCTTTTTTTTTTAAAATAAATAAATTGAAAATCCAATGATCTATACAAAGTAAAAAAAAAATAGAACCAAATTATTTTAAAATCAGTGTAGGACATTATAAACATTAAATTCATAATCTATATTAAAATGCATATCTCTGTGCCTGGAGCTACTTCACATGTTATTTTTTGAACTTGAGCACCCAAGTTTATATGGCAAAAAAATATATGAAGTGCAGTGAGTGGTGAATTGATGTATACCCATTGACATGACAAGATTGCCTTATGACAAATCGGGAAGTGGAGTGCATGATCCTTTCCTACTCATGCTTCTTATAGGCAAACCTGGCTATTTAAATACATGCTGTACGTGTGATCAGGCTGTACATGTATGGTTTTTCAAGAAACATTTTAAAAGCTTGTGCGATATTTGTATCTGAGTTGAAAAATAAAGCATGAATCAGCCCTTGGATCTTTAAAAATCTTTTTTTCTTATACTGCAATGTTTTCTTTTCCTAATGTGATAATTCTTAATGGTCTGGGCTCTGTTATACATTTGTGGTGAAAAGCCCTGAACATGCCGACTGGCCCTTGAAGAGATTTCATCAATGTAAAGCAGATTTATGCTTAACTGCATCACTTTTCATACTGTGATTTGATAACCGTGATGCTGGTAGGTTAATCATATTGATGAAGTATCCAGAAGGACTGTGCTTAACAATTGCTTACCCTGTGGAAAAGTAACCTGATTGACTGGGAACCTTTTCACCTCTTGTGGCAAGGGAATAGCATCAGGCTTGGCCCTGTGTTCCAACATAGACTGGCATGTAACCCAAGGGCAGTATTACCACTGAAGGATTGATCTGAAATTAACAAGAGAGAAATTGCAGGGAGACCCCCAAATGCCAAGTGAGTTCAGATTGTACAATCTGAGCAAATAATTTCCTGTATTGGATTAAATGTCTTCCCTTAAATGGGTTCTCCTGCTGCAGGAAAAAAAAAAAAAGCATTTCTCCAGCATTCCAGTATTTTGTCTTGAGCAAAATGGTTATGGACCGACAAAGCTTCTTACACAGTTTAGATTAATGGTTCACCTGGCTCAGTGTTGTCTGGAGGTGGCTGTTTGGGGTCTGATTGTTTGAACTGGAGATGCAAGAGATGGTACCTGGGATCTTCTGCTTGGGCAGTCACCAGCCAAGCCAGTGGGAAGAACAAGCCACCCATTTCCTCTCGGTCAAGGGATCCGATGGGTATTCTTCCCTGGGCATGTCCAGCAGCCCACAACTCCCCATCCAAGTCATCTGTATCAGATAACTCCATAAGTGAGTCGAGTTTGCTGGAAGGAATGGACTTCACATTAATGAGTATCAAGAAAGAGAAAAAGGGGAAGGAGGAAGGGAAGAAGCCAGTTTGGCTGTCCATTGATTTCTCTCATGTGCCATCCAGTCTTGCTTTGGCAGATTCTCATCCTCTGCTCTTGCCCTCTTTCGATGGAAAAAAGAAATGGGTTGTAGTCTTAGCACTAGTTCACATGAAACAAAATCCTCCTGGCTGCTACAAGGATGTTGGATCACCTCTGGACTGAGAGTGCCATGTTTCCCTACTGGGCAGGGTAAAGATTCAGATCAGGACGGTGCCCCAGAGAGGTGATTTCAGTCCCCCCTCCCACCATGCCTGTTTTCCAACCTGAAAGGCCCCCATGACTGCTATTTGGTCGGTCAGGCAATTTACATATATCACTAATTGAGCAAATAACCGTTCTCTGGGGCCCCTTTTATTTTGGGAAATTGCACAGGTTGGTGGTAGATGAAGCTTTTTCTCTACACATGCTGTGAGCGTAATCTGAACTCGGCCCCTGCATACCTGGAAAGTACAGAACTCCCAGTGTATGTGTGATCCAAAGCTCATGGTGGCTGTGAGGACTTTTTGTCATCTGAGTCAGCCCCAGTTAGTGATTCTGCTCCCCAACCCCATTTGACATCCTCATTCAGTCATTTTTAAAGGTGGCTTGCTGTGGGTTGGGAAGTACCGAGAGATTTTGGGGTAAGGTTTGGGAAAGGGAGGACCTCAGCAAGATACAATGCCATAGAGTTTATCCTTCAAAGCAGCCATTTTCTCCTAGGGGACTGCTCTTGGTCATCTGGAGAGCCATTGTAATAGCAAGAGGTCGGCAACCCTAAATTTCTACACAGGCCTTTGCACCTATATCCATAACTGCATTGAGAGCTGCATCTTCAAATGAATCTCCAGCACAACTTTAAGTTGAGTGACAAGTCCCACCACGAACCTGGGGCAATGGATGCACAGCTCTGGTAAAGCTGCTGCTGAGAGCCACAATCTATTTATTTATTCAAACACTTATCTCACTGTTCCTCATCATTCAAGGTGGATTACAATAAAAGTTGCAAACATTTTCAGTGTAAAAGAAAGACAGTTAAATAACAAAACCCTGCCACTCATTTTGATGGAGAACAGGGAGCAGGGTAGACAGAATGTTGTTCTGTACTCTGAAATCTTGCCATACAAAGACAACAATTATCTGTGCACATCGGTGCAATCCTGGATGGTGATTTTTATCCAGGGTATAGGCATGTGATGCTGAATCAAGTACTGTAGTTGAGTTCTTGTAGACAGAGTTCTGAAATCCCACTGAGGGGGTGAAGAACCCTAGATGGCAAGGACCAAAGCTAGTAAAACTGGCTTAAAATTACTTTGAACACACACACACACAGAAAAAACTGTAGATTGTCAAACACTGGAGGTGGTAGGAACAATTTATTTACCGCAGTGATAGGTGGTATAAGGGAATGATACAGTGTTTTGAAGAATGTTGCCCATTACAAAGATTTTCTTTTTGTTGATCTAGGGAGGTAGCTGCCATCCATCTTGAATGACTCCTATAATGACGACTTCAGAGACAGTGTGCTCATTTAATTAGGAGACCTGCTGACATCCCTGTTTCGTGGTTGGTGCTCTCATTTTCAGCCCCAAAGGTTGACTGGAAAGACATCAGCAAAATGCGATGCGGACTCACAGCAGATTTCGAGAAAGGGGGTGCTTCCTGCGTCCCTATAAAAACTCTCGGCAAATGCTTTTCTCAAGGAAAAGATTTCCTGATGGCGTCTCTAGAATAAAATCATTCCCCATTTTCCCATGACTGGAGTTGGCGAAAATACTGGCTCGACGACAGAAGCCAATAATTCAATGTAAAATATTGATGGTCGCACATGCCGCTTTCCATTTTGAAAAGCAGTATCATTCTGTGAGGTGTTCAAGCAGCCCATCTATCATCTTCAGCACATTAGGGAACCCTGCTATGTCACCGAATCTCTTTTTGATGTGCTATCGCAGTGGCTGGCTATGTGGCAAATGAATGTATTTAGGCTACTGTGTAACCCAAGCAGCTGCTGTTGGCGTGGACCCCACCTCCCTTCCAGCAACCCAGCAGCAGCAACAACATCCATTTAATCCCTGTTCAGTTCCAGCACAGTGCTCCAAAACTACTCAGCAGCAAAACCAAAGAAGGCCACTCGGCTAAGCAGACCATGGAACGTAATTGCATGAACTATGAACACACAGATGCACGCATGCAGGCATGCCCCTCCTGCTCCACCTCTTTGCCGAAAGCATGTTTTTTTTAAATGGAATATGAACAGACGTTTTACAGTCGCTCTTAATCTCGATGGCATGATTTAGCTCATTAAAAAGGTGCTTTAACTTTCATTAATGATAACACGGATGATCAAAAATGTAACGGTATGAATGTAAATTGCAGAGTAACATCAGCAAGAAAGATAGATCCCTGTACCAAGGAGGTTGCAATCTAAGTTTTGAAAACAGGGGAAACAGCAAAAGAAGGACAGATGATGTGATCCTGTCGGGGTATTTATGATGGGAAGCCCTGTTTAGGAGATACTTTTGTATATTGAGCCCTGAACACTTGTCCAGAGCCAGGCTCGTGCCCAGTTTAAGGATTTGCGGGGCCCGTAGCACCAGAGCCAGCGAGGCCCTAGCAGAGCACAACCAGCACTGTTATTTGTGCTGCATTAGTAGTCTGGAACTTTGGAAGCAACTGATACCTTCAGCGATACTCTAAACTTCCTTAGCATAACAAAGACAGCAAAGAGTTAACTGAAACCTGATTAGGAGTGGAGGGAAACTCCATCTCTGAATTTGTTAATTGGAGTTGGGTTGCAATAAAATGTGTCCTGCAGCTCCTGTGAGCATGTAGATTTATTTTTCCCCCATTACGAAAGTGAACCTCTGGGATTCTTCTGGGATCTTAGCTGAAACCAGGTTTTTCTGTGGGGCTGAGGGGAAAGAGGAGCACCTAAAGAGGGGGAGGAGGACTTCTTGGAAAAGGAAGGCTGCAAAGCAACATGGTAGTGAACAAATCCCTTCAAAGGTTTAGCGGGATAGAATGCAAATACTGCCCCAGATCTGGCCAGCTGACTCACCCTCCCCCCACCTGCCTCTGCCTCTTCCTCTCCTGCACAACAATCACTCTCCATCTCCTTTTCTGCAGCTTGACAATCCAGGCAATGAGGTTCCTTGCCTCATTTGAAGCCAGTGGGGCAGAAGAGCTCCAGATGTACATATGTAAGCTCTCTTCGCATGTGTTCTCCGGTGAGCTGCCTGTCACTCCATCCAAGGTCTTTGCTGTAATCTGACCATCTGTCCCGCCTTTGGCAGGGCAGTCCCACATTTGGAGCATTTGCACTGTGTCCCGTAGTGTTTTCAAAATGTCCCGCGGCGTTCGCATATATTTTTAAAAAAATGTAAATTAAAATTTTTTTTTTAATTTTTTTCCCTTTGTGGCAGGCAGCCCACTAGAAAGCCCGGGCTCAGGAGGCACCCGTGCAGGTACCTGGCCTCAGGAGGCCCCTGAGCAGGTGCCCAGGCTCCAGGGCGGGGCTTCATGGCCAGCTCTGCTGCCGACTTTTCCTTTGTGCGGCCTTTTCCTCTGGGCCTCCCTGCCTCCTCCAGGACCAGGCCTTGAGTCTTCCCTTGACCCGGGCCGCCACCGCCCTAAGGCCAGTCGGGGAGGGAGGGGGAGGGGCAGGGCCCACCATTGCCACCGCCATCGCCGCCACCGTCACCACCGCTGCTGCCGCCGTCACCCCGCCGCCGCCCTTCTAAGGGTCGAGGGGAAGGAGAGGGGGAGGGGGGCCTCCTTGCAGAGCCAGATATCTGGTCACCTTACTTTGCTGGCAAGGCAGGGTTGGGGCCCCTTGAACTGTGGGGCCTGTAGCACATGCTACAATTGCTACGTGGATAAACTGGTTCTGACCAGGCTCACACATTCCACAATCATATCCACAAACTTCAAGAAACACAATAATTAAAAATATATATGTCAGTGAGGCCTAGGGCCTTGATTTTCAGCAGAAAAAGAAAGAACAGGCCACCGTTCAGTGCTGATATCCAGTGTTCTCAGTGGTCAGTGATAGCATGAAAGAAAGGGCCTAAATGAGGGACCTTAAAGTGCTGAGGGAAAGGGATAGCGGTGAAAAGGAGTTGGGCAGCTAGACAATATCATTAATCCAGCCACAATTGAGGCGGTCAGCTGTCCAGTGGGATGGGATTTTAAGATCATGTCCAACAGTGAGAAACAGGCTGCCAAGCAGATTTTAGAAATCCCTTCCTAACTGCTTGATTTAAACTCTGTTCAAATGTCACAATGAACACGCATACATCATTCCCGTGCATGTATACATCTGAATATATGAGAGAGCCACACGTGTTCTTTTCATGAAGGAAACTGGGGGCCAATACTTGGATAAATATGCAGGTTGTGTCAATCACTCGTCACATATACAAAGAACAATCCAGAGTCCATTGTACATGGATAGTACATGTGTTCACTGTAACTTGTCAGCGGGACTTTAGATATTTGTTGCTGTGAGAAAAAGGGTAGAGAGCTGCTTTAAATGTTTTTTGGATTGCTCAGGCTTCTAGGTACTCTCAGTTCTGTTCCCAAATGACATATCATGCCATTATAAATAAATAAATCTTTATTTTTCTAGCCTGTCCTTCCAATATAGCTCAGGACGGGAAACAGCATCATTAAAAACAATATGAGATTAAAACATGACATTCTCTCATTTCCCCCAACAAATTACATTGCAGACAAGGGCAGGTTCTGGAGTTTACGGAGCAGATCTTTCCCTTTTCTGTGTAAAAAGGGTAAGAAGCCATTGCTTCTCTGGTCATTATTTATTATCTTGTTTCCAAGCCTTCCACGCACACTGCTTATGCTGTTAAAATCATGTAGCCACAGGTCTTTCTCTAAACATTTCTCAGGTGCTGCTTTATTACCATGACATCCTGAATGTCAAATAGGTTGAGTGATAATATTATGATAGATGAAACCTAACATGAGATGATAATGATAGCTTGCAAAAGATTTCAGAGGAGCACAGTCAGTATGTTGAATCTCCCACTTTCAGCTGTGTGTGTGTGTGTGTGCGCGTATGATCAAGATGTGTAGAATGTCAAAACTGTCTGGCACTGATTTTGAACAAGAGGGAGATCAATACAGAGCTAGGGTCCCATGAGAATAAAGTCTAGTATCTATTCATAAATGATTTTTTTAATGCTCAATTTCTTTCTTCTTGCACACTCAGTGACTTCCATGCAGGAAAATCAAAGGGGTTACAAGCTGACAACACAACACTGGAGATAGTTTCATTGGCTCATTAGAAAACGGTCCGAAAACATCTCTAGTAATATCATGGATCAGGGCCAATTAAGCAGTTCCAAAGAGGCGAGTAAGCTTCTGAATGCCCCCAAAATCTTCAGAGTTACTGAAAAAACAAATTTTAGGTGGACAGAGGTGAAACTGGTTTTGCATCCAGTACAGTCCCAGATAAATTAAGTGTGCATAAAATCTACACAAGAGAATAAACAGATGCAAATCAAACATGACTTATGGCAACTCTTAGAAAGTAGTGAGCAGTTCTACCAGCCTGAACATTCAAAAGAGAAATAAAACTTCACATACTCCAAAAAAAGAGGCATAAAAATAAGCTCTAATGTAAAGAGCCTCTTGTGGCGCAGAGTGGTAAGGCAGCCGTCTGAAAGCTTTGCCCATGAGGCTGGGAGTTCAATCCCAGCAGCCGGCTCAATGTTGACTCAGCCTTCCATCCTTCCGATAAAGGTCGGTAAAGGTCCTTCCGATAAAGGTCGGTAAAATGAGTACTCAGCTTGCTGGGGGGTAAACGGTAATGACTGGGGAAGGCACTGGCAAACCACCCTGTATTGAATCTGCCAAGAAAACGCTGGAGGGTCAGACATGACTCGGTGCTTGCACAGGGGATACCTTTACCTTTACCTTTAAAGCTGCTGAATCTGAATTCACATGCATATCCGGGCCCCCAATAGCTAGAGAAGTAATGTGGTTTTTTACATATTCATCTATGAAAATCCTTTTAGGGCCAGTTTATGTGTTACACCGTTCTTGTGTCCTCTATGTATCTGTCCCGGCACTACTGATCAGACCTGCTGTGGGACTTGTATGCTTGGAACTTAATTCACAAGTGCATGCATACAAAATTTGGATCAGAACCATGGATCATGAGAAGGAGGGACTTAAATATTCCAGCCTATGCCCATTTTCTAATCAGAAACAGTCCCAGGGAGCCATTATTTTTCTTATTGGGGAATTGTAAATCTACTAATGGGCCAGACATAAGTTTTCCCCATGGAATAAACAATGACCATTTTCAGTTAGAAAAACTGGATTCAGAGTGGAGTATTAAGCGCTTTCCTCACATACAATGGTCCTGATCCAGTTTGAATGTACACATCTCTGGGAATCAATTGCCAAGCACAGAATTCCATAAACACATGGGTCAAAGGGCTAATGTGTGAATAGGGATGGACACAAACCACATTTTTGCAGCATAGTTCATGGCTGAATTACAAACTGAACCACAAACCCATATGAACTGGGAAGTTGGCTCATGAACTGACCCAGTTCATATTGGTTTGTGAGCTATTTAAAGTTTATTTATTTATTTTTATTTTTATATACTGCCGCTCTCAAATGTCTCACAGCAGTTTACAGAGTTTAAACCTCTGCACTCTGCTCTTCATGAAAAACAGCTCAGCTGTTTGGATTAAATGGCTATGAACCATTTAAATCAAACATCTGAGCTGTTTTTTTTATGAAGAACAGAATTCAGGAGGTAAACCCGTGCTTTCTGTTCTTCATCTGTTGCCACAAACTGCATCAAAATTGGTGGAAGTTTGTGGCATTTCTTCAGTTCATGAACATCACTTTATGAATCATGAACCAGCCAAAATTTGGAACAAACCAGCCAGTTTGGATCTCTTTTGACTGGATCTGGTTTTAATCTGTGGTCTACAATATGATATGACACAGCTGTACCTAGAGATGCTAGGTGTTTGGCCTCTGTAACAATTCTTTCCTGCCCTTTTTCCAATAGTATCTTTATGTATATATTCAGATGGCATTTAGTTCAGCCCTTCAACTGAATGCAAACTTCAGACATTTGACAAAGTAGGATCTGGCTTACAAAAGCTTATGGCGCAGTTAATTTGTTGCTTTAAAGTACCACAAGGTGGGTAAGTCATTTTGTTGTTGTTTTTTGGCTGTTTGAGCTATAGGTGTTAGTGAAATACCAATCTGGCTAGAGAAATTACGGCATCCAGTCCTATCATGTGTAAAAATTGCATGCTGAGTCTGTCACTATACAGGGAAAGACACAGCTGCATACCTGCCGAAACCAAGCATTAACATTGCTAGCAAAGTGTCCATCAGTACAGCAAGAGTAACTCCGAAGTTACAGATTTAGTATCTGTGCTATTGAAGTGTGTGAGAGAAGACAGCCTGATCACTAAAGCTCACTTTGGTGGCACGTATCCCAAAGCTGGAGAGATCCAGGGAAGACTGCATTAACAGTCGCATATTACCATCAGAATGAATGTTGTCTGAGGTGGCATTTAGACATCACATTAAACTGACATTAATCTTCCATACCATAGAACCTCCACTTGTTGCTGGGCTCTTGCCTGGGCACTGGTCTCCAGCCTCCTCCCCCTTCCTTCTCTCACATAATGTGCTAAAGGAATTCTGGCTTAAAACAGAGTCTGATTATACTAGACAAATGAATGTGGAAACCCAAATTAATTGGAGTTAGTTTTCACAACACAAATTAGCGTTTTAAGCCACAATTGAAGCCAGGTTTATAATCTCATCATGCATGTACGTGCATGTGTGTGAAACTAATGAGACCAATCCGAGTTAACTTCGGCACTTACATTCATACATTATAGGTAGCTGAAGTTTAAACTAGGATTCCTCATTATACATTATGAGAAGGGAGTACATGATTTTGGTAAGAAGGGCATTTGTGCACAGTGTTGGTTTATTGTCAGCTAGCTTAATATGACATTTGAAGTTAGCCTGTGAAAATAGAAAGGGCTACAGGAGAGGTGGCTCCAAGATCTGATGAGCTCAATCTTAGGGGTCTGTGCTCAACTTTGGTTTTGGTTTTTGTGTGCTGTCAAGACACAGCTGTCTTATGGTGACCCAAAAGGGTTTTCAAGGCAAGAGACATTCAGAGTTAGTTGGTCTTGACTTGGGAAATTTGACTTGGTCTTCAAACCCCTGAGCATCTTCGTAGCCCTTGTCTGGACATCAGATGATATAAAATTAAAACTACCGTATTTGCCGGCGTATAAGATGACTGGGCGTATAAGACGACCCCCCAACATTTCCACTCAAAATATAGAGTTTGTTACATTACATCACAGTACTATGGGCCACTATGGGCAGCTATGTCTTTCCCAACTGAAGTGCACCCGGCGTATAGGACGACCCCCCCCCCCAACTTGGAGGCATGTTTTTCAGGGGAAATGTAGTCTTATACGCCAGCAAATACTGTATTATTATTATTGTTATCATCATCATCATCATCATTATTATTATACAAAATGCTTTATATTGTCTCTAAATGGGTCTAGGCAAGGGTAAGTAGGTTATCAACATTGTGGCAGAGTTCCCAGCGTGGTATTTTAAATTTCCCTATGAACTACCATGAATGGTAGTTTTTATGTGTGTCAGGGGACATCCCCATCTCTTTGTCCATTCATAACCAGAAATATTGTGGGAAATGTCATGCCTCCTTTCTTATACTCAACAGACAATGATACGTGACAAAGGTTCTACAAGAGACTGCATGATAGAGAAAAGCATCTCTAGACCTGTTAAATTCACTACAGTGAAACCTATATGTTTCACCTGAAGAACACTTGTTGTTGTTGTTATGTGCGAAGTCGTGTCCGACCCATCGCGACCCCATGGACAATGATCCTCCAGGCCTTCCTGTCCTCTACCATTCCCTGGAGTCCATTTAAGTTTGCACCTACTGCTTTAGTGACTCCATCCAGCCACCTCATTCTTTGTCGTCCCCTTCTTCTTTTGCCCTTGATCGCTCCCAGCATTAGGCTCTTCTCCAGGGAGTCCTTCCTTCTCATGAGGTGGCCAAAGTTGAAGAACACTACGGCACTAGTAATACTTGATTTTTTTAAAAAGAAACCTCACCCTTTGTTGTGCTTTTGGATTTTATATTTTCTTGCTACACAATTTGTGATTCACCAAGATGAAGGGAAGTGTCCACCTGGGGTATCAGACTACCCTTGGACCCACTCCAAACCACCTGGTAATGTAAAACCTGGGGTGCCAAGGAGAGGTGCACCACATCCCTTGATCCCACCCTGAGCTTCCTATAACTGTGAGCCCATGCCTCCCCTGCTGGGTTGGCTCTGCTTGCAGACCTGCCACCTCTTAAGGGAACCCCTAACCTGGGGAGTCCAATGTGCAGACCTGACTCCCCCCAAGTTAGAGAACCGCAACTAAAGAGTTGTTGTCAATGGTGTTTCATCAGACTGGAGGGAGGTGAGTAGCGGGATACCTCAGGGCTAGGTGCTCGGCCCGGTACTTTTTAACATATTTATTAATGATCTAGATGAGGGGGTGGAGGGACTACTCATCAAGTTTGTAGATGACACCAAATTGGGAGGACTGGCAAATACTCCAGAAGATAGAGACAGAGTTCAACGAGATCTGAACACAATGGAAAGATGGGCAAATGAGAACAAGATGCAATTTAATAAAGATAAATGTAAAGTTCTGCATCTGGGTCAGAAAAATGAAAAGCATGCCTACTGGATAGGGGATACGCTTCTAGGTAACACTGTGTGTGAACGAGACTTTGGGGTACTTGTGGATTGTAAACTAAACATGAGCAGGCAGTGTGATGCAGTGGTTAAAAAGGTGAATGCCATTTTGGGCTGTATCCACAGGGGCATCAGATCAAAATCACAAGATGTCATAGTCCCATTGTATACGGCACTGGTCAGACCACACCTGGAGTACTGTGTGCAGTTCTGGAGGCCTCACTTCAAGAAGGACGTAGATAAAATTGAAAGGGTACAGAGGAGAGCGACGAGGATGATCTGGGGCCAAGGGACCAAGCCCTATGAAGATAGGTTGAGGGACTTGGGAATGTTCAGCCTGAAGAAAAGGAGGTTGAGAGGGGACATGATAGCCCTTTTTAACTATTTGAAAGGTTGTCATTTGGAGGAGGGCAGGATGCTGTTCCCATTGGTTGCAGGGGAAAGGACACGCAGTAATGGGTTTAAACTACAAGTACAACGATATAGGCTAGATATCAGGAAAAAAATGTCAGAGTAGTTCAGCGGTGGAATAGGCTGCCTAAGGAGGTGGTGAGCTCCCCCTCACTGGCAGTCTTCAAGCAAAGGTTGGATACACACTTTTCTTGGATGCTTTAGGATGCTTTGGGCTGATCCTGCATTGAGCAGGGGGTTGGACTAAATGGCCTGTATGGCCCCTTCCAACTCTATGATTCTATGATTCTATGATTCTATGATTCTATGATTCTATGATTCTATGATTCTATGATTCTATGATTCTATGATTCTATGATTCTATGATTCTAAACAGGCCCCGCCCATGCCAAAAGTGTGAGCTGTGATAAAATGCAATTCAAAGACATTTGACAGCAGCCTTTCAGCCATAAACCACATTAGGCAACATAACAAGGTGAGTGGGACGGCAGTTGTTCTGGCAACAGGACTAGTGCAGGAGGCTGGGCTTCTTACATGTGATGCCCTTCATAGCATCTTGGGTCCTTTCGTCCTTGCTGCACATTATAGACACAACACGTCCTGTTGCACCCACCCTGCACACTGCCCAGGCCTGTCTCCCGACTCATCTTCCTGCTGCCAGGCTTCTCCGTGGTGTCAACAGCAGGTGCTGGTGAATCTTTGCTGCTTTTATGTTAAAGGGTACCCTGCTTTGGTAGCCCCAAGAATGCAGAAAAGGCAGGGTGGTTGTAGAACCGCAAGTGGGTAGCCATATAGGGTGGATGGCTTACGTTCCCTTTGTCAGGTATTCAGGCCTTTGTTTTAGGCTAGTTTACAATGTGGGATTGGCATGTACCAGGGAAAAAAAAGAACTAAAGATAAAGCCATTGTACTACGTGAACCGCTAGTACAACCTGAATGGGCTAAATTGTTCAACAAGAAACAGTTTATTTATAAAACATTTTATAAAAACCAAAGACTTCTGGAGTCCAGTTGAAAAACATTTGTTTAGCTGGTGTTTGAGCCTATGCTATTCCTTGGTTCTTGAGATGTCAGTAGCAACTGGCTGCCATTTAAGGGAGCTTGTATCTTTCTGTGTCACAGTGTGGCAAAACTGGTGTAAAAGGCACTACTGAAAAATGCAGCAAAGTCATAAACTGATACCTCAGATCCATAGGAAATGGCAGGGGGGAAAGTCGAATAAATGAAGCTGAGTGATCCTAATCTTAAGCAGCATCACACCTTTCTAAGCTCTTTGACTCCAATAAAGTTAAAAGGATGCAACTCTGCTTTGGATGGCAATAAGAATTTATCACTTTTTTGAATCTACAAGTCAGGGACCTGGAAGGACTTGCAAAGGGCATCTGGGGCTGGGGATTCCCTCTCCCAGAGTCTTGCCTCCTGCCACTGATCAGCTGGCTATCAGAGGAGCTTACTGGTGGTAAGGGAGAACTTGCTTGGCATCTCAGCAATGTTCCAGCGTGTCCCAGAAGTGACATCATTGCATAAATGGTGACATTATGATATTGGGCAGAACCTCTCATAAAAACGGGTAGAAAGGGCTTCTACCAAAGAGTTTTTGCCCAAGTACCAGAACATCCCTGTATTGTTGGTGATGCAATGAAGTCACATGTGATGTACAATGGAAGCAATATCACTGCATCACCAACAACATACCTGAGCTGTCAGACTAAGCCTTCCCCACTACCAGCAAGACTCCCCACCTCCTCCTGATTATCAGGAGACATCTGGTAATACTAGGAATATCTCACCCCGCTACCTCTTTTTTTTCTTCTTTGAAAGTCCCCACAGCCTTTACCCTTTTCCTGCACCCTTGACTACTTCCCACTCAATGATCAGTGTATCTTTATTGGTCTGTCCATCTTCAGCTTTCTCTCATTCACTTCCTCCATTAGCCTTTGGAGAAGAAGAGCTGTTTTTTATACCCCGCTTTTACTACTCAATGGAGTCTCAAGGTAGCTTACAATTGACTACCCTTCCTCTTCCCAGAACAGACACCCTGTTAGGTGAGACTGAGAGAACTCTAAGAGAACCATGACTGGCCCAAAATCTTTCAGCTGGTTGTATGTGGAGGAGGAGTGTGGAATCTAATCGGGTTCTCCAGATTAGAGGCCGCTACACCGAGCTGGAAAACTATGCCACAAATATGTGGTGCTGGCCCCATTGTTTGAGGCTGTGAGATCAGGCCACATTGAGCAATGGAGAACTGCAAAGACTGTGGCAGGGGTGGGCAGTGGGGATGGGAATACGTTACTTCCCCTTGTATCCCTCTCTTATTTGGATTTCCTCTTTCCTACTTTCTGGAAGTCCATTCTGACACCTGAAACTTGCCAACTTTTATTTTTTTATTGGCTCTCCATCTTCTGCCATGTTATTTTTTATTTAATTCATTTATATCCCATCTTGCTTGACAAAGGGATCCAAAAGTAGCTTACATCATTCTCCTCTACTCCATTTCATCCTCATAACAGTCACTGTCACTAGCCTTCTACTGATAAAAACGTTGGGCTTGAAACTAACAAAACTGTTATGATTGCTTGGCAAAGGTCACTGAAGGTATTCATTTCTTAAATGTTCAAATGCTACCTCTATCATGGGGGGTTTAACCCCAATGTATTGTTTGAGCAAAATTTCAGATTTTTTCTGCAAACTTGTGGATTTTCTCAGGTTTGCAGAAGGATCTTGTTTATTCATGGCAGTAGCCTACAGATTTAATAATCCACATATAAGACCATGCTGAAAATTATACTGACATGCAAGGGGCCTGCAAGAACTTTTGTGGACACCTGATTCCCCTCCATCACCATTTTTGTTCTCTGGAAGTTCTCATATCCTCTCCCCCTGTCCAGCTTCTTTTTCACC